>NW_021703782.1:9061983-9141640 GCF_005190385.1 Monodon monoceros | reverse complement strand
AAGGAAGGAAGGAAGGAAGGAAGGAAGGAAGGAAGGAAGGAAGGAAGGAAGGGGAGAAAGAAAGGAATGAAAGAAAGGAAGGAAGGAAGGAAAGAAAGAAAGAAAGGGAGAAAGAAAGGAATGAAAGAAAGGAAGGAAGGAAGGAAAGAAAGAAAGGAAGGAAAGGAAGGAAGGAAGAAAGAAAGGAAGGAAGGAAGGAAAGGAAGGAAGGAAGGAAGGAAAGAAAGAAAGAAAGAAAGAAAGAAAGAAAGAAAAAGAAATCTCCTAGAAAAATACCTGGGGAGGAATCCCTGCTGTGAAAGACACCCTCCCCCCTCTATTCATTACTGCTATTTTCTATCACATACAATACCATCTAATCCAAATTTGATAGCATATGCAATCAATGAAAGGTACTTCCCTGATAAGGAATCAAAAAGTGAGGATGACATACTTTACATTTACAGGTTAGAATTTACTGGAAGAAAATGATGCTGTTCCAGTGGAAGAAAAAAATATCCATCAAATTCCTCCTTGGATACTGGCAGGTAAATGAGATCTTGTTTTCCCAGGGAAGTGTTACATGTGGCAGCTGCCGGTGGCTGGGGTGGAGGCCTGAGCCTAGCTGGGGAGAGAGAAGGAACATTCTGAGCTACCCCAGATTCAGATCTAGGAGGTGTTACCTCTGCAGGAAGCATGAAGGCGGGTGGCAGTGAGGGGTGGGAGGGCGGAGTGCATCAAAATCCTGATACTGGAGGGAAGAGAAGGGCAGAGAAAATGGCTTAGGCTAGGATGGATGCCTCATGTGGTTTTAATCTTCTAGACACTGGGCATGAAGTGGTTAAAAAGAAACCCAAGGCAGCTGCAGCCCGGGACTCTGTAATAGGAAGTAACATAGAGTTCATTTTTCTATGCCATCGAGGGAGACTTTGTTTTTCAGCTGGGACTCAATCTGGAAGCTGTTCTACCCACTAGAAAGCCAGAGGCTATAAAACCCTGCCAGTGCCACAGCATGACTCAGGGGCAGCTGAACAAAGCCCAGGACAGAACAGGGCAGCTGCAACTGTCTCGCACTTTGGCACCATCTATGGAGGAGAGCAAAACCACCTTAGAAATAGAGAACGATGTAGCCATCCTTCACCAATATAACTACCAGACACATTCAAGGCTTACCTGTAAAAACCTGAAAAACTAGAGAAAAATAAGAGTGAATATTTAGCTGAGCTCAAGCAAAGAAAGAAGTCATCAGTAATAGTAAAAGTACTGAGAAACTTGTGCAAGGTCTGTAGGTGGAGCTGGGGTCTGTGCTACACCAGAGCCTTACTCTCAGCTCTGCACAGAAGTGCTTCTTCAAGGGGAAAAATAAAAACAGGTAGTTTGGAAAACGAATATTTCTAAAGTATACCCAAAGAACTCACCAAAACTGGAAAGAGTGAGCAACAAATTGGAAAGTTTTGGCAATATATGATAAACGTAAAGTTATAGTCCTGAAGAAGACATTTAAAAACAAAACAAAACAAAACAGCAAGAGACTAATAGAAGGTAACAGGCTATTTCTTAAGGAAGAAATGTGAACAATGCCTAAGATACACATATGTAATACGTTTTAAAAGGAGAGTGAAAATACAATAGGACTAATTAAATAAATATTAACCTATATTTAAGAAAAAAGCACAAAGACATGTTTCTTTTTCTCCCAATAGTCTCTCCAAAAATATCCCATAGGATATTTTTACTCTTTGTTTCCTTTTTACAATAACTTAGAGCATCCTTCTTTGCTTTCATGTGGTGACAGACTGAACATACTCAAATGCAAAATTCAGCTGATGCTTACCAAGCCCACATTATGCTAATTCCTGGTGTCAGCCTTATGTGATGACATCAAGCTAAATATTCCCTCAACAAAAGCATACTGTATGGAATAGTAGATTTTACTTACTAGTAATTGCAGGGTTTTAGACTTGTGGGACTTTGCTTCTAGCTTTCCAAAAATGTTCATCCACTTTGTATCTACAAGCTTGTTTCGGTAGGTCAGCTGTTTGTCAATAATGTCCTTTACAGCTATAAATTCATTGTATACACTATCTGTATGGAAAATGTCCATCAATTGTGAACACTCCAGAGCAGCTTGGATGATATCATGAGTTAAATTTCTCTCATGGAAAATGATCTTAAAGCATGGATGTAATCTGAACTTGTGAAATCAAAATTTGATTCCAAGTAAATTATAGTTTTAGTAGAGAAATGAGAAAGTCCTGTTTAATTTGGTTGCCGTTTTTTGGTGACTTTTTTTGTTTGTTTTGAGTTCTGAAGCGGTCTTATTTCCAAAAACTTCCTTATGAAACGTTTTGTTACAACCTACACATAACATCAAACAATTCAAGTGGGCTCAGTCCATCCTTAGCTAGGCTTCTTATGGCCTCTTCAAAGATCATCACACACTATTGGAGAAACAGCATACAAATTTCTTTTCTACAGTCATTCTTTTTTCCATTCTTATCCTCATTGTATTTTCAAATTAGAGAACGACAGCGTTCTTGTCCCTCATTTTGAAAATATCATTTTACAGGCAATATTTAATATCTTTTCTATGGCCAGCAGCAATGATAGCCTGTGTCTTAAGACATACGTCCTATGTCTAACAAGGTAATCTCCTTCCATTTCTATAAAGTCAAATATCTCATTAAGTGACTCTGCAGTTTTCAGAAAACTGAAAAGTGACTAAAACTTTCATAATGAAAACCTCAGCTTCACAGGTGAGCAAGTCATATTCCTCTTTAGCAGTGTGGTGTATAAGATATGCAAAACATTCAGTAGGAAAGATCTTTTTTCATTGCCTTTGGTTAAAAAATGTATAGGGCTTCCCTGGTGGCGCAGCGGTTGAGAGTCCGCCTGCCGATGCAGGGGACGCGGGTTCATTCCCCGGTCCGGGAAGATCCCACCTGCCACGGAGCGGCTGGGCCCGTGAGCCATGGCCGCTGAGCCTGCGCATCCGGAGCCTGTGTTCCGCAACGGGAGAGGCCACAGCAGTGAGAGGCCCGCGTACCGCAAAAAAAAAACAAAACAAACAAACAAAAAAAAACCGTATAGATTGAATCTGCCAAAATTTACATTTGGACCATCTGCCAAATAGGCAGATAGATAAGCAAGGTCCAGTTGGCAGTCGGATAATATATCAACAATCTTTTATGTTTTCTGTAGTTTCATTTAAATCTTCATAGAAATCAAGAAGACAATTTGAGATTCCATTTTTCATATCAAAGTACCTAAGAAATAGAACATATTTTTTGTTGTTGGGGAGGAAAAAAACTTTTCCTCCACACTCTTAGATTCAGTATCTGAGGCTTGTGAATTAAACGGGCCAAAGACCGATTAACAGAAAAAAAAGGCACAATTTTTATTTAATAGTTACAGACACAGGATATTCACAGAAAAGAAATGAAACTCAAAGAAGCAGTTAGATTCAGGAGCTTATATACCATTTTATTTATTTATTTACCTTTGGCCATGCCTTGCGGCATGTGGGATCTTAGTTCCCCGACCAGGGATTGAACCTGCGCCCCATGCGTTGGGAGCGTGGAGTCTTAACCACTGGACCACCAGGGAAGTCTCATATACCATTTTAACAAAGGAAAGAACGTTTGGGATTCAAGGGATGACAAATTGCAGGGAAGTAACTGGGAAATACATGGGGGGAATAGTTATTTTAATAAGGCCTGTTTGTGCAAATTCAGTGTCGACTCCCTATCTCTGGTGATAAGAGTGCTCTCCCTGGTACAAGGGGCTGGGGGTGGGAATGGAAGGTTAGCTTTCTCCAGGGGAAATTTATGCCTTGCTTTTAGGCATATGGGAGAGGGCAGAGAGTTCTTCCTGCATCTGCTGTTTCTCAAGTACCTTTAGTTCAAAATAATATGCCAAAGTGGCATATCCTCATCCCCTTCGTTATGACTAGCGTTGCTCTGATTTAACCCATCACTTGATACACTGTAGAAAGCATAATGGTTGGTAAGTTCTGCCAGAATCGGCCCTACATTTTTTTTTTTTTTTTTTTTTGCGGTACGCGGGCCTCTCACTGTTGTAGCCTCTCCCGTTGCGGAGCACAGGCTCCGGACTCGCAGGCCCAGCGGCCATGGCTCACGGGCCCAGCCGCTCCGCGGCATGTGGGAACTTCCCGGACCGGGGCACGAACCCGTGTCCCCTGCGTCGGCAGGCGGACTCTCAACCACTGCGCCACCAGGGAAGCCCCGGCCCTACGTTTTAAGAGGCCAGTTTAGATCGATTTAGAAGGACTTGCCCATTTCATCCCGGACTTTTAAGATTCAGTCTCCATGTGTGCCTTTACCTCCCCTTCTGCACCATGCTCGATCCCAGTATATTTTCTGCACCTGTGTAGCATGCTCAGTTTTGTTGCTTTACCTCCCTTATCATGTACCATGTCCTTCCATCTGTCATTAAAATGTCATGGTCCTTTAGCCTTCTTTTTTCAGTGATGTCTAGGTCACGCTGGTGTTTGTATTGTAATATGAACTCTTAGAAAACATGGTCACACTACTCACAACGTTAAAAAATTAAACTAGCATTCGGTACAAGCAAATTCTCAATACAAATACAGAACAAGAGTTAAACCACAGGCAGAGGCGAAGACAGACTGTTAAAGATTATAAGGCCCTTAAGTTGCACACCTAAGTAGTATCACACCCAGTGATGTAACAGTGGATGATCTGTTATGGGAACTGAAAATCATGGTAGACAACATCAGCAGTCAGTGACCATGCAAGGTGGGTAATCTATCCACCATATCCATTTGACACTAAGAAGAGTGTTTCCTTTAGCCCCTAGGTTTTCGCCACTATAACGAGTTTTGTACTTTCCCCCAATCTTCCACACTCATGCCGAAAACCATGCTTTCTCATGTACAGTGGAGGGTTTCCTGGAATGCGGAACTTTCAGTGCTGAAACCACAGGGGGACAGTCCTTGTGAAAACAGTACTTTCAGATATTTCTGGTCAGAAGTATATATTGGTGCACCCTTTCTGGAGAGCACTTGCATGTGAATTTCAAGAGCCTTAAACATGTGTAACCAGTCATTCCATTTCTAGGAAATTTATCGTAAGGAAATAAGTAGAGGAGGTCATAAACATTTATGATTAGGGATAGCCAATTGGATTTTACTTACTGTATTCAAAAATTAAAAACAGTTTAAAGTTTCAGCAATAGGGAAATAGTTAAACTGTGATATTTTTTACAGTGAGATGCAGTAATTAAACACCATCATTACAATTCATGTTTTGGGAGGATGTTTAATGGCGTGGAAAAGTACATTCTAATGATAACTTTGAGGCAGTTTATAGTATATCATTTTCACCTAATGTATGCATTTATACACATGTACATAACAATATACAGTAAAAGGGAAAGAAAAACTAGAAATACCTCAGAATGGTACATTTGAGTGGGAGGATTATGGCTAATTTTAATTATTTATTATAATTTTCCCAATTTTCTGTAATCAAAATTTTTCCTTATGATTTTTTTGCTATTGTAACATTTAATTAATTTATTTTTTTGAATCACATATTTTAATGACAAAAATAGCATTATAAAAATAAGAAAACAAACTTCTCTATACCATAACAAAATAGCAGTTTCAAGGTATGACTGGATTTCTTGACTAGCCACTGTCGAGATGAAAAGGTTAAAAGAGAATTCTGATAGCCATCATCCAATGCAAAGTGAATACCAAAGGACCCAACCCAACAGATCACTTCATTTAGCTAATTGGGATACATTTGGCATGAAGTTAAAGCTGGTGTTCATTCAGAGGCTCCTCTCCTCCAACTTGGAGCCAGTGTCTCTTTTGTGAATGAGGCAGACAATACAATCATCCTTCAGACCCTCTCTTGTAGATTTGCCTGATGGTTTTTTTTTAAATAATCAGATAGAATGTTTTAATACTGTCTGAAAGTCGAGCAATTGCCAAGTATGAATGTGAGTTTTCTGGAATTAACATAATGTAAGGAAATGACTTTTTTCTTGGACCAGTATGAGATGCTGATGATAAAATAAACCATGAAAAAATAGGAGACTCTAGAAAGAAATTTTTCTAAGCTTTCACCAAGATGTAGAGAAGAAATTAATATCAAAGCACTACTCCAGGGGACTTCCCTGGTGGTGCAGTGGTTAAGAATCTGCCTGCCAATGCAGGGGACAACGGGTTCGATCCCTGGTCCAGAAAGATCCCACATGCAGCAGAACAACTAAGCCCGTGTGCCACAACTACTGAGCCTGCGCTCTAGAGCCCATGAGCCACAACTAGTGAGCCCATGCACTGTAACTACTGAAGCTCGCAAGCTCTAGGGCCTATGTGCCGCAATTATTGAGCCCGCGTGCTGCAACTACTAAAGCCCGTGTGCCACAACTACTGAGCCTGTGCTCTAGAGCCTGCGAGCCACAACTACTGAGCCCACGCACTGTAACTACTGAAGCCCGCAAGCTCTAGGGCCTGCGTGCCGCAATTATTGAGCCCGCGTGCTGCAGCTACTGAAGCCTGTGCTCCTAGAGCCCGTGCTCCACAACAAGAGAAGCCACCGCAATGAGAAGCCGGAGCACCACAATGGAGAGTAGCCCCCGCTCGCCACAACTAGAGAAAGACTTCACGCAGCAACAAAGACCCAACGCAGCCAAAAAATAAAAAATAAAATTAAAAAAACACTACTTCATATTATTTATGGCTATGATTTAAGCTAACTAGAGCGTAAATTGTACCCAGTTCTCATCCCATAGTGTGTATGTCTTATTCCTGATGAACATTTTAGTTGCCTTTAAAGTCTTGAGCGTAAGAACTCCTTGAAGCTTCTACCAGGTAGATTTGTGAACTATATATGCCCTCCACTGACAACTGCAGAGGGGATGCAAGTGCCCAAAGTGAGCTGATGTGAGATCCAGAACCTCCCTCTTCTAAAATGGGACTTTCAGCTTAGTCCTGCGTGACCCAAAGCAAGTAGGGAAAAAGTGACAAATCTCAAGTCTATTGCAGGAGCTTTAATTAAACAGCAAGGTCCTTCCAGATTAGTGATACAAACATTCTGTGAAGGACCTGTATAAATACTGACCCCTTGTCCCCTGTAAATTTCCCTCTCCATAGCCCTACATGGGTTGATTTGATTCTGAAATCTTATTCTCACTCTGACTGTAAACATAATTCTGATTTCCTATCTGGGATCCATGTGCTGTGTGTGATAAAAGGGGGAAAAGGAAAACCAGATGAGGGAGTAAATAAGGAGCAGAAACCATGATATTAAGATGGGAAGGGGTCTTCCCTGGCAGTCCAGTAGTTAAGACTCCGTGCTTCCAATGCAGGGGGCGCAGGTTCAATCCCTGGTCAGGGAATTAAGATCCCACGTGCTGTGGGGAAGTGGCCAAAAAAAAAAGGTGGGAAGGATTGTGGTTGTTGACAGTCTACTAGAATTCCCTATGCATTACCCTCCGGTTCCTAAAATCCACAAAAAAGGCAAACTGTGTTGGATAACCCTCCAAACTACCCCCTTCCACTTTCTCCGGATTAACCAGTTCCAGACTTATGTTTTCCTTGTTCAAGGTTCGGCTTATCACCTAGTTCTCTATAAGAAAAGTAAGTGGAAACCGGCCACCCAAAAGGCACCAGCGTCCAGGATTGGGGGCTGGGATGGGGTTAGCACTGCAAGAGGAAAGCCAAAGGCTGTAGAAGCTCCGAAGGCTAGGACCTATCGTGATAGAAATCAGGAGGCAAAGCACTAAATGCCAAAGAAGTAATCAATTCCTGCTAGTCTGGGATAGGGGAGGAGCCCAGAGCACATGAGAGTCTAGCTCCAGCCAAGGGGTGAATAGGTCACTGCAAGTCAGAAACTGGTTTTCCATCCAGGATGTTATCAGTAGACCATAAACCGGATCAAGAATGAGGGTGAGTCAAGGTGTGTTTGTGGCCTGATTTGAAGACAAGGCTTATTTGCATCAGAAGGTGCCTCTTTACAAACCCTTCGGGGTAGGAGCTCGTGTGACTTGGGCCTATACCAGGCAAATTTGGGAACAGGCACAGCCAGCTGACAGCAAGAACCTGAAAACTGTGTGGTTGCAGGTGAGTTGGCATGAAGGCTCTACCAGGTGTGACAAAGCAGAGGGGGCCAGGGGGCCACTCCACACTGGCTGCACAATAGACTCACCTGGGGAGCTTTTTCAATCCCAATGTCCAGCCACACCCCGGAAAAATTAGATTGGAATTTCTGGGTGTTGGGTGTTGGAGTGCTTTAAAAAGCTCCCTGGGCTATTTGAATATGCAGCCAGGACTGAGAGCCCCGGATTAAAGGTAGGTTCACAGAATTGTTCCCTATAAGGTTGATTCTGATAGAATCATTTTCTTGTGACCAACTAGTAATTACAAAACAAGCTTTATGAAAGTAGTATTTAAAGAAACATTTACACAATAATAGATGTGTTTTGAAAATCGAGGTAAATCAATACCTGCTAAAGCTAAGGGGTTAGAGTTTCATCCAACCAGGAGGATTTTGATCCGAGAGTGATATGACACAAGTGACAACGTAGGAAGAGTAATTGGACAGTGATGTGTAGGGTAGAGCTGGTTTAGTTCAGCAGACGTTCAGTGACTAATTATGGTCACTAGCATTTATTGAGGCAAACACTGCAACAGTCTTACTCAATCCTGCCAAGAGTCCCACAAGGGTGGGTAGTTTGGTTACCATGTTTTATAGATGGAGAATCCAAAGGTGAGAGAAGTTAAGTGACTTGCCCAAAGTCACAGGTTAGTAAAAAGAGAAGTGTCAGAATTCGAATCCAGAACTCCCTTCACAACCACCTTGCTGCACCACCTCTCATGTCATGAATGACTGTGCCAGTGTATTTTGGGGGGACACACAATGAATGTCACAGTCCTTACCTTCAAGAGAGGGCAGACAGGTCAAGAAATATCCACCATGCTGAGTGATAAGTGCGTAATGGTGTTCTGAGAACACAAATGGTCTGCCTCAAGGAGTGATGCTGGAAGAAAGCCAACAGTAGACTTGTTCTGAAAGGAGAGGAAAAGAGTGGAAATGGGGAGGCCAGTTAGAAAGCCATTGCAATCATCAGGTCAGGGAGCTGGGATGTGGCTGTGGGGATGAGAAGGAAGTGTCAACAGGGTGGGACTAGGCTGAGTATCTTAGTCTACTCTGGCTGCTATAACAAAAATACCACAGACCAGTGGCTTATAAACTATGGAAATGTATTTCTCACAGTTCTGGAGGCTGGGAAGTACAAGATCTAGGTGCTGGCAGATTCAGTGTCTGGTAAGGGCCCACTTCCTGGTTCATAGGCAGTCTTTTGTTCTCACGTGGTAGAAGGGGCAAGGGAGTGCTCTGTGGTCTCTTTCATAAGGGCACTAATCCCATTATTGAGGGCTCCACCCTCATGACCTAAGAACCTCTCAGAAGCCCCACCTCCTAATACCATCACACTGGGGGTTAGGACTTCAACATATGAATTTTGGTTGGGGGGGGACACAAACATTCAGTCTATAGAAATGAGGCAAGGGAGGTCCCTAGTATGCAGAGCTTAAGGAGGCACCCACTCTCAAGGCTGTTCCTGCACTTGTGCTACCTGGAGAGTTGTGCCACCTTAAAGGTTGTGCCACCTCAGTTTGCCTCACCCTAGGCGCCTTGCTTCCTCACCTAGTTCTGGCCCTGAGGGTCTACCTAGAGAGAGCCCTGCTAAAGGAGGACCCAGGGATTCAATCACCTGGAAATGAAGAAATCAAAGGTAGTCTGTGGTGTCAAGCTTAGATTATCAGGAGAATAACATAGCAGATAATGAGATAATGACAGGATATCAAAGTGGAAACATGCAACCAGCACTTAGAATACAAGTGGATCTCATGACTGATCAAGACTAGGGATGCTGACTTGGGGGTCATGGGAACAGATGCTTCACAAGCAATGGAGGGACTTCCCTGGCAGTCCAGTGGTTAAGACTTTGCCTTCTAATGCAGGGGGTGTGAGTTCGATCCTTGGTTGGGGAGCTAAGATCCCACATGCCTCGCAGCCAAAAAACCAAAACATAAAATAGAAGCAATATTGTAACAAATTCAATAAAAACTTAAAAAATGGTCCACATTAAAAAAAAAACTTAAAAAAAAAGATATTAGGTCACTTTCTCAATTCTCACTGACTGAAATGTCAGTAAATATTCCTTGTTTTAAAAAAAAAAAAAAGCAATGGAATAATTGGAGGTGAGAGCAGAAGGCTGAGGGCCTCCCACAGGTAGGCTAAGGTTTGCCCAAAGGAAAACAGCTTTGCACATGGCTCTTCAAAAGACGGCAATAATGTTGACAATAAAGTTACTCCATAAAGCTTGACAGTGAGTGCCAACACAGGGAACACAAAGTGTTTAACACCTTTTATACTGTTACTGAGTGTTTCCTATAATCAATAAACTACCGCTATATAAGCAATTTCCTATAATTGCTACCAAAGTTTACAATTACAGTTGAGTCCTGAACAACTGAGGTGTTAGGGCCACCAGTACTCAGGCATCAAAAATCCCCATATAACTTATAGTTGGGCCCCCATATATGTGGTTCCTCTGTATCCGAGGTTACACATCTGCACATTCAACCAACCAGGATCGTGTAGTACTGTAGTATTTACTATTAAAAAAATCCGGGCTTCCCTGGTGTCACAGTGGTTGGGAGTCCGCCTGCTGATATAGGGGACACGGGTTCATGCCCCGGTCCGGGAAGATCCCACATGCAGCGAAGCGGCTGGGCCTGTGAGCCATGGCCGCTGGGCCTGCGTGTCCGGAGCCTGTGCTCCGCAATGGGAGAGGCCGCAACGGTGAGAGGCCCGCGTACCGCAAAAAAAAAAAAAAAAATCCATGGATAAGTGGACCCAGGCAATTCAAACGCATGTTGTTCAAGGGTCAACTGTATAAACAATTTTGTTAGTAGTTTCCCTCTGATCAAACTGAGCCCAGAATATAGAACTAGCTTAAAGATTGTGCAAGTCGTCTGATTTTCTAAGCTACATATTCAGTAAAGGGAAAGCACACATTTACTGAGCACCAGCTATGATCCAGGCAGTATTCCAGGCCCTGACATGTGCAGCATCTCATTTAGTTTAATGACAGCCATTAGCACTTTTTCATATCTTTGGGTCAACTGTAAATTAAAACACATTGAGGGAAATTTCCTGGCAGTCCAGTGGGTAGGACTCTGTGCTTTCACTGCCATGGCCCGGGTTCGATCCCTGGTCAGGGAACTAAGATCCTGCAAGCTGCTCTGTGCGGCCATAAAACCCCCAAAACCAACCAACCAAACAAACAAACAAAAAACCCATTGAGGAGAAACCAGTCCCTGGGAAGGCAACAGTTAATTTCAAGCCACCTGATCCCTGAATGAGGAACTGAGGTTTCAACACCTTGACTTGGCCTTTTAGGGAATGAAGTTCTGCTCTGCGTTTGAGACAACTCATTATACAGCAGTGAGGGGTGGAATGGCACCATCTACACGCAAGTGTGTCTGGGGAGAGGCAGACTCTTGGAGCCAGACGATGTCTTTATCAACGCCAACAGCATACAGATCACACCGCCACTTGCAGCTCAGTTAAACAACAGTGGGGTGGCAGAATCTTGGACAGACTCCACCAACGGACCCCAGGGTCACCCAGGAGAACTCCTGCCTTCCCACTGTCTCCCTAAATCCTAAGCAGGTACCTGATCTTGTGGGTCCCCTTACCGGTAACGGCTGGCCTCAGAGAAGTCAGAAATCTAAGGACAGGAGACTTCACCTTCCTGCCAGGAAGGTGGTCTAGGTCTGATCCAAAGCCACACTGAACATAACACTTTCCCAAAAGCTAATGTTGCTATTGGCTCAGAAGCGCGACTTGCTTACAAGCAATCTGAGGCCTTCATCTTTGCTCATTCCCGGATGCATACTTGGTGGCGTCTGCCTTGGAAATTGGCTTCCCACTCAGCTGATTGAGTTACATCTCTTGTGCCTGTGCTCTCCTGGGTGATTTTCCTTTAAAAAGGCTTCTGATTGTGGCAAAATACATATAACACAAATTGACTATTTTAACGCTTTTAAGGTTACAGTTCAACGGCATTAAGTACCAAAAAAAATTTTTAAGGGGTTTTATATCCTGAGCCTTAAGAATATTTAACGACCTTTGTTCTGCCTAGTACCAAAAATGCTGCTCTTAAGAGCTCAAAGTCATTCCAGAACCAAAGAGTCCTGCCATCAGAAGGAAAATTTTTTGTTTTTTGACATCTATGCTGTCCTGAGAGGGAAATTCCACTTTTTTTTGGAATTACATAAAGTATTTATAGAGGAACCATTGATTCTCTACATCTGTTAATAATCTCTCATCTATGAAAACAGCTTTATTTTTAGATTTAATATGTTCATCAATTGCAACAAAAAAAATGAGCCATAATGTAAACTGTGGATTTGAGTTAATAATAATGTATCGATATTGGTTCATCAATTGTAATAAATGTACTACGTGTGTGTGTGTGTCAGGGGGTAATATGGGAACTCTTTGTACTTGCTGCTCAATTTTTCTGTAAATCTAACACTGCTCTAAAAATAGGCTATTGATTAAAGACATAACTGAATTAATTCCTAAAATAAGTCTTTCCAAATCCTCCTTTCTCTTTTTTTTTTTTTTTGGCCACTCCCCGCAGCTTGTGGGACCTTAGTTCCCAGACCAGGGATTGAACCCGGGCCTTCGGCAGCGAGAGTGCAGAGTTCTAACCACTGGACCACAGCGGAATTCCCTCCAAATCCTCTTTGACATACTCTGTCATCCTTAACAGTTTCCAGCTGTGCCCCACCAGGAATAGTCTGCCTCTGGCCTTCCTATCTTACCTAAGAGGGAAAGAAAATATTCATAAATACTACATTGCTTAATAAAAACCTACTTCCAGCATTAAACTTTCCCTTTCCAAACTGACATTCTCTTTCCCTCCCATTTATTTCTTCTTTAACCCAGTCCATATTTCACCCTCCTCTCCGAGGTCTCATTAACTCATGCTGGGATCAGTCGCCATTCTCTCTACGGCACAGGCTTTTCTGTGATGATATTTATTATCCCTCCCCTCTTTGAAGGAAGGAGTAGTGGTTTCACTGTTTATAAAAGTTTTTTTTTCTTTTAATACTTTTTTAAGTTGATATGTTGTATTTTCATTTTTATTCAGTTCAAGAAATTTCCTTTTTCTTTGTTTTGGCCACGTGGCGTGTGGGATCTTAGTTCCCCGACAAGGAATCGAACCCATACCCCATGCAGTGGAAGAGTGGAGTCTTAACCCCTGGACCCCCAGGGAAGTCCCTATAGAAGTTCTTTTTTTTTTTGCGGTACGCGGGCCTACTCACTGTTGTGGCCTCTCCCGTTGCGGAGCACAGGCTCCAGACACGCAGGCTCAGCGGCCATGGCTCATGGGCCCAGCCGCTCTGCGACATGTAGGATCTTCCCGGACCGGGGCACGAACCCGCGTCCCCTGCATTGGCAGGTGGACTCTCAACCACTGCGCCACCGGGGAAGGCCTCCTATAGAAGTTCTTAATCCCTTCCTCTCTACACTCTTGGCTTTCTGATTCCCCAAATCCTTACAGCTGGGTTTTAAGAGACTCCTGTATTGATTTCTCCCACTTTCCACTTTGAAAGCAAGCTATTTCCAGCAATCTTCCAAAGTAGGTGGGGGGCCTGGGTTCAAAATGAAATGCACCTAGTCAGAGCCAATGTAGTTGTGGGCCTGAGACAGTGGACACAGGCAGGCCCTCCTGAAGAGGACTCGGGGAATCCAGGGCCAGCAGGGGGGCTCACCACACCTACGGGCAGTTAGGTCAGCCTGGGCCAGTGCAGAGCACGGATGCAGGTGAGGTCCGATGCCAGCTAAACCAGGGTCCAAGGTTTCAAACTGGAGGGGCCTCTCGAGACCAAGGAGAATATCCAGGCAAATGTTTATAAGCCTCCATCCAGCCCTGCCACATCTGAAAGAGAGAGCCCGGTTCCACTGGAAGGGAAGGAGATCTTACTATCAGCAGATCCCAGACAAGCAAGTGGAATCTAGAGAAAAGGCCGAAATGGTTTGGTATTTTTCCATCACATCACCTTTCAGGGGTGTAGAGGCAGCCGTTGGTTGGCGTACAAGGTTTTTCCTGGTTTCAGGTCTCTCCTCTTCAATCTCTGCCCGGATCCTTTCCACCTCCGTCCTCCCCACGGTGTCCCAGCTCCCTCCTGGTACCAAGTGGAACTCCTGAGCTCCGTTCAGGGATCAAAGCAGAATATCTACAAGAGAAATAAACCATTTCCTTGCTATGTTAACCTTTCAGGGCATCATTTGTCATGTTTTTCTTGAGAAAAGATCACATTCCCACCAGGAAGGGAAGAAATAGAGTGAGGACAGAAAACTATCTTTGTGCACACTTCAACGAGAACATACCTTTGAATCCTGAGTGGAGGAAGGTTGGGTGCTGTCCTGCCCCCTCCGCCCCTCCACACACACGAAGAGCAGGACCCTTTAGGTCCTAAAGAACCAGGATGAATTACAGGAAGGGTGGACCTGACCTACATTCTCTAAAACTTTTCTGTATTTGGCTGAGGGGAGAGCTACCGCTCTTCAGGTATCTTTGGGCTAAACCGGGGCCAGGGGAAAGGTCAGTCCCTGACACTGATGGGTTAGGTGGGCGGTGGGAAGATCCCAGCTCATCATCATAGCTTGTGTGTTTGTGAGTCAGTCACCCTCCTGGCCAGTGCACAGGGCAATCTAACCCACCACTTGGACCAATAACTAGGTCGGTATCGTGCCCACGTGTCTGTAGTATTTGATTTTGGGTTTGTCCCCATTCTCATATCTCATACCACCACTTAAATTATGCAGTTCTCATCTGATCCTTAGCTTTTCTTTTTTTTCTTTTCTTTTTATGCCTTGCTGCAGCATGCGGGATCTTAGCTCCCCGACCAGGGATCATACCCACACCCCTGGACTTTCCTGGTGGCGCAGCAGTTAAGAATCCGCCTGCTAATGCAGGGTTCACGGGTTCCAGCCCTGGTCCGGGAGGATCCCACATGCCATGGAGCAACTAAGCCCGTGCGCCATAACTACTGAGCCCATGTGCCTAGAGCCCGTGCTCTGCAACAAGAGAAGCCACTGCAATGAGAAGCCTGCGCACTGCAACAAAGAGTAGCCCCCGCTCACCGCAACTAGTGAAAGCCTGCGTGCAGCAATGAAGACCCAACGCAGCCAAAAATAAATAAATAAACAAACCCCCCACACCCCCTGCAGTGGAAGCTCGGAGCCTTAACCACTGGACCACCAGGGAAGTCCCTCATCCTTAAATACTAGTCCATGATTATATTTCTTCTGATTCTTTAAATATATAACATGCCTATCATTTACTTCCTTGTAAGGATATTATCTTTCTGATACTTTCCAATCATTCTTCAAGGGACCCTGATTTCTCAAAATTTTATTTCCACCTAGGCAGGAATTTTAAAACAATACCCTATGTCTAGTTTTCTCTTGTTTTATTGTGACTAAAATAGAATGCTAAGTTGTAAAAGAGTTCTTCTTTTATCATTTCTAGTCACTCTATTTTCAGTGGCAATTTTGTAGTTGTTTTAGGCTATGTCACCCTACAGGCTGTTAAAATCAAATGGGGTGATATATATGAAAGCACTTTGAAAAGCATAAAGGCACTACTCAAAAAGACTCTCATTGGTGTTGTTATTCCAAATGGCCTTTAAAAAGTTGTGGCTTATGGCACAGGGAGATCAGCTTGGTGCTTTGTGATCGCCTGGAGGGGTGGGATAGGGAGGGTGGGAGGGAGGGAGACGCAAGAGGGAAGAGATATGGGAACATATGTATATGTATAACTGATGCATTTTGTTGTAAAGCAGAAGCTAACACACCATTGTAAAGCAATTGTACTCCAATAAAGATGTTAAAAATAAATAAATTTTTTTAAAAAAAAGTTGCGGCTTTTTTTTTTCAGGACCACACCCATGATTGCTCGGAATTATACAAAACCTAACAAAAAACAGCTACTAGAAACAACTATCAGTTTTACTGTTTTTCTTTTCACAAATATAAATTTTTTATTGACATCATTCCAGAAACTTTTTTCTCTTTTTTTAAAAATTTTTATTGGAATATAGTTGATTTACAATGCTGTGTTAGTTTCTGCTGTACAGCAAAGTGAGTCAGTTATACATATATCCACTCTTTTTTAGATTCTTTTCCCATATAGGTCATTACAGAGTATTGAGAAGAGTTTCCTGGCTATACAGTAGGTCCTTATTAATTATCTATTTTATATATAGTCGTGTATATATGTCCATCCCAATCTCCCAATGTATCCCTCCCCCACCCCTGTCCCCCCTGGTAACCGTAAGTTTGTTTTCTACATCTGTGACTCTATTTCTGTTTTGTAAATAAGTTCATTTGTATGATTTACTCTTTTTCTAATGATGATTCCTACATTTTTCATAGGATACTTTTTCTGTTTTATTTCTTTTTCAATCTTTTTCTTTTTAAAGACTTCATTTTTTTAAAAAGAGCAGTTTTAGGTTTATAACAAAATTGAGAGGAAGATACAAAGGCACAAAGATTTCCTATCTACCCTCTGCCCGCACACATGCAAAGCCTCCCCCATTATCAACATCACTCCCTAGAATGGTGCATTTTTACCAAGGATGAACCTACATTAACACATCATAATCAGGACTTCCCTTGTGGCGCAGTGGTTAAGAATCTGCCTGCCTAAGGCAAGAGACGCAGGTTCGAGCCCTGGTCCGGGAAGATCCTACATGGCGTGGGGCAACTAGGCCTGTGGACCACAACTACCGAGCCTGCACTCTAGAGCCCAGGAGCCACAACTACTGAGACCGTGTGCTACAACTACTGAAGCCTGTCACCTAGAGCCTGTGCTCCGTGACAAGAGAAGCCACCACAATGAGAACCAAAGAGTAGCCCCTGCTCGCCACAACTAGAGAAAGCCTGCGTGCAGCAACGAAGACCCAACACAGCCAAAAATAAATTTTAAAAAAAATTTTTAATTAAAAAAAAACCACATCATAATCACCCAAAGTCCATCGTTTACCTTAGGATTTACTTTTTTTTTCTTAAATGTTGTATTTATTTATTTATGTCCCCTGCATTGGCAGGCGGATTCTTAACCACTGTGCCACCAGGGAAGTCCCAGGATTTACTTTTGATGTTTTACTTGCTGTGGGTTTGCACAAAAGTATAATGACATGTATCCATCATTATAGTATCATACAGTATTTGTCTTTCTCTGTCCTCTTGCTATCATAAGGGTTCATGGACTTCCTAGAACAATGGTTAAAATCTTTTGAGGGGGCAGAGACCTTTAAAGAACTGAACAAAGAACTATGGTTCTTCTCTCCAGAAAAATACATATGCAAAGTAGATTTCGCAGATAATTTCAGGAGATTCATGTCCCCAAAAGCCCATCCATGAGACCCTTGGTGGTTAAAAACTCCTGCCCTCAAAGAGGTCTGTGGCTCAAAATAAGGCTAAAAAACCATAACAGGGCTTCCCTGTTGGCGCAGTGGTTGAGAGTCTGCCTGCCGATGAAGGGGACACGGGTTCGTGCCCCGGTCTGGGAAGATCCCACATGCCGCGGAGCGGCTGGGCCCGTGAGCCATGGCTGCTGAGCCTGCGCGTCCGGAGTCTGTGCTCCGCAACGGGAGAGGCCACAACAGTGAGAGGCCCGCGTACCACAAAAAAAAATAAACAAAAAACCATAACTGCAAGGTATTCCACAATATCTCTCTCATTTACCAAAAGTTGGACTATCCCTTGGGAATCATACACTCCTGGATTTGAGTCCTGCTTGCTCCACTGGCTAGCTGTGTGACATGGGGCACGTTCCATAAACTGAACATTGGTCTTCTCATCTGCCAACCGGACATAATAATACCAACCTATTAGGTTAGTATGAATGTTCAATAAGATGTAAGTGCAAAACACCTTGCAAAGTACCTGGCCCACAGTAAAGGTTCCAAAACTGAACACTCACTCCCTCCTTTCCTTCTTATTACTTATTTCTGCTTTTTATCCCATCTGGTTCTCAGAGATTCTTAGTTGGAAAGGACCTCCAAGGTCATCCACTGAGGACTATCTCCTCATCTCTTTTTAAATGACTGCATAAAGCCCCTCCTTTTCTGTCCTCCTTGCTGTGAGCACTGATGCCTCGAGCAGTTCTCAGACTCTTTCTAGATCTCAGTGGAGTGGGCCCAGGAATTGCTCCTCATGGGTGTTGTTCCCATGCTCTTCTTTACCCTCCCAGCTGTGATGTTGACCTGCAATGCACCCTTCATTCCCTCTGATCAAAAGCTTAGTGTTTTTTGACCTTTCTTTGACCCTCGGTCTACACCTACACCTGTCCCCTCGCCTCCAGAAACAGTTCCCTGTGGAGCCCTTCTCTTAGCAGCCACTTGCCTGCCAGTTCTAGGTGAATCAGCTCATCTCTACCCTTTAAAAGCCACTCAACCACAACTCCCTTTCTATTCTGAAATGCTTCTTGGAAGTGTCTTCAACATTCCTCAAAAGAAGCAAGCTATTTTCTCTCCAGAACCTCTTATCTCTCATGGCTTTCTGAAGCTGGCCGGGCAGGTAATCTAATCTTGTAGGAGGTGAGCATGAGGGGAAACCTTAAATCCATAATCCTAGCACTTGCATAAATTTCATAAATGTGAATACATTTTTGGAGAAAATGTAGAATGCCATTTGAGAATGCTGAAGGGGGTATGGGTCTTCTTCAAAAGTTATCTTTCTCAGTGGGTCAATGATGAAATCAAAGAGGAAATCAGAAAATACCTCAAGACAAACGACAAACGACAATGAAAACACAACCCTACAAAATCTATGGGACTCAGCAAAAGCAGTTCTAAGAGGGAAATTCATAGTGATACAGGCCTTCCTCAAGAAACAAGAAAAATCCCAAATAAACAACCTAATGTACCACCTAAAAGAATTAGAAAAAGAAGAACAAACAAAACCCAAAGTCAGCAGAAGGAAGGAAACAATAAATATCAGAGAGGAAATAAATAAAATAGAGATCCAAAAACCAATAGAGGGGAAGGATAAATTAGGAGTTTGGGATTAACAGGTACACACTACTATTTATAAAATAAATAAGCAACAAAGATTTACTGTATAGCACAGGAAACAATATTCAATATCCTTTAATAACCTACAATGCAAAAATAATCTGAAAAAGTATATGTATAACTGAATGACTTTACTGTACACCTGAAACTAAGACAATATTGTAAATCAAGTATACTTCCATAAAAAAAAAGTTATCTTTCTCTTTGAGTGAAAATTCAGTGAGGCCTTGACCAGAGAGATACAAGTCCATTCACCTCGTGCTCTTAGTTTTTGTTTGTTTTGCTTTTTTAATTTATTTTTTATTTTTTGCCCACACCTGGATACTTAGTTCCCCAAACAGGGATCAAACCTGTGCCCTCTGCAGTGGAAGCACAGAGTCCTAACCACTGGACCGCCAGGGAAGTCCCTCACCTCCTGTCTTAGGACGACAATGTGCCTCACTGGACTCACAGTGGGTTGATGGCATGAGTCAAACAGAGCCCCAGCTCCCTTATTTACCTTACACGCCTGTGATATGGGCTGCTCCTTCAAAGCCCAGCCCTCATACATAGAAAACAACAAAGTCTCTCTCATTCATTCATTCGAACAACCATCATATACTGAATGTGCCTACTATGTGTCAGGCACTACATTAAGTCCCCTACACATGACTGAGTTCCATTCCGAGAGTGCATTCATAAGTTCAATTTGTTCCTAAGTCCAACAAAGTTAGCCTAGGTACCCAACTAACACAGTCGGCTATATCGTACTGTACTGTAATAGATTTATAATGCTTTTCACACAAATAATACATAAAAAACAGGGCTTCCCTGGTGGCGCAGTGGTTGAGAGTCCGCCTGCCGATGCAGGGGACGCGGGTTCGTGCCCCGGTCCGGGAAGATCCCACATGCCGCGGAGCGGCTGGGCCCGTGGGCCAGGGCCGCTGAGCCTGCGCGTCCGGAGCCTGTGCTCTGCGACGGGAGGAGCCACAACAGTGAGAGGCCTGTGTACCGCAAAAAAAAAAAAAAGTAAATACATAAAAAACAAACACAAAAAAATAAAGAAAACATTTTTAATCTTACAGTACAGTACCTTGAAAAGTACAGTAGTACCGGCTACATCACTGCTGATTGTACTCTTGCTTCTGGACATCCTGGATTTGAAATAAAGATACTGTACTATTGTACTCTGTACAGTACTGCACAAAGTACACAAAAGCACAACCACTTGTAGAGGATGCACGCACGTGACAGTATATGCCAGTCATGGGAACCAACTTACATGATTGGATGTGCAAATGCACATTCGCATCTTTGTTTTTTTAAAAAATATTTTACTTATTTATTTGTCTGCGTCTAGTCTTAGCTGCGGCATGCGGGCTTCTCTAGTTGCAGTGCATAGGCTTCTCTCTAGTTGTGGCGCGTGGACTCCAGAGCGCTCAGGCTCTCTAGCTGTGATGCGCGGGCTCTAGAGCTCGCGGGCTCAGTAGTTGAGGCATGCAGGCTTAGTTGCTGTGCTGCATGTGGGATCTTAGTTCCCTGACCAGGGATCGAACCTGAGTCCCCTGCCTTGGGAGGCGGATTCTTAACCACTGGACCACCAGGGAAGTCCCTCGTTCGCATCTTTGAAAGTTTGCAACTTGAAGGTTCGTATGTAGGGGACATCGCAGAGGACATATGGCCACCAACAAATCAACACACAATGCAATTCTGGTATGAAGGAAAATAAAGCAAGGCTCTAGGATGGAGGCTGAGGCGGATGAGCTATGTCAGAGGAGGTGGTAAAGAGCAGCCACTCTGAGGAGGGGATCTGGGAGTGCAGATGTGAAAGAAGCAAGGGCCTGAGCCAGGTGCAAATCTGGGCTGTTAGGGTACCAGGCAGAAAAGAGAGCAGAGGCAATCGCTTCAGAGGGCATGTTCTTGGGAAGCTCAGGGAACAATAAAGAGGCCATGGAAGTAGGAGTGTTGAGTGAGGTCACTTCTGCTGTGAAGGGCGTCTACCGTTGCGTGTGGAAGAGAGGCTACAGGTGGGGCTGGGAGCCCTTTTATGAGCCCACGTGGGAAGCAGCCCAGGACAGTGACGGGGGCCATGGTAAGAGGTAGTCACCTTTAGGATCTATTTTGAAAGTAGAGCTACTAGGCCTTAACGATGAATTAGATCTGGGATGAAAGAGAGGCTTCAAGGGGGACTCTTGGCTTAAAAACAATTTTTTTTTATTGTGGTAAAATAAACAACAAAATTTACCATTTAAACCGTTTTAAAATGTGTAGTTGAGTGCAATTAAGTACTTTCACATTGTTGTGCAACCATCATCACCATCCATCTCCAGAGCTTTCTTCTCTTCCCAAACTGAGACTCTGTCCCCATTCATCAACTCCCCATTCGCCACCCCCAGCCCCTGGCACCCACCATTCTACCCTCTGTCTCTGTGAATTTGACTATGATGGGTACCTCATGTAAGTGGAATTCTACAGCATTTGTCCTTCTGGCTTGCTTCACTTAGCATAATGTCGTCCCGCTTCATCGAATTTGTAGTTCTTCTGGGTTTTGGTTTAGCAACTTAGAGATACCATTTGCTGAGAATTGGAACTCGAAGTGAACAGCTTTTCTACTCAGTGGGCGGTGAGCGCCCCCTTGAGGTTAGAGGCTGACAGTTCATCCTTATATTTCCAAGGGCCAAGTATCAACACATAGCAAGTGCTCTGTAAAATGATCGTTGAATGAAATGTAATTGTTCATTATATTTTGGCTTTTTAAATGGGGGTAGACAGGACTTCCCTGGTGCAGTGGTTAAGAATCCACCTGACAATGCAGGGGACAAGGGTTCCAGCCCTGATCCGGGAAGATCCCACATGCCGCAGAGCAAATAAGCCCGTGCACCACAACTACTGAGCCTGCGCTCTAGAGCTCGCGAGTCACAACTACTGAGTCCGCGTGCCACAACTACTGAAACCCGCAAGACTAGAGCCTGTGCTCCACAACAAAGAGAAGCCACCGCAATGAGAAGCCTGTGCGCCGCAATGAAGAGTAGCCCATTCTCGCCGCAACTAGAAAAAGCCTGTGCACAGCAACGAAGACCTAACGCAGCCCCAAAAAAAAAAAAAAAAAAAAAAAGCAGAGTCTTTACAAAATAAATAAATAAATGGGGTAGACAAAGATGATCCTGAATGTGTGGATCTAGGAAGAAAAGTAGATAAAATTATGAACTTTCGACAAGGATTGAGAAGAATTTCTTCTCCTTAAAATGCAAGGTCATGGAGAGTCGTGAACAAGTATAGAGTATTTAATACATTCACCTGCAGTGACCGTCTCAAAATACAGCACAGAGAGGCACTTCAAGCAAAGCTCCTGGCAACTTGAACTGTAAACTTTCTACAGGATTTTCTTCTAGAAGCAGTTCCATTCCTATTGCAAGACTTCCATATCTGTTAAGTTACCCTGTGAAAAAGTAGGATGCCATGGGGAGCATGGTGAAACTTGTTGAAATATTTGCTACTTCTTGTAGGGAGATTCCAAGGATTAAAAATTGAAAGCATGGGGCTTCCCTGGTGGCGCAGTGGTTGAGAGTCCGCCTGCCGATGCAGGGGACGCGGGTTCATGCCCCGGCCCAGGAAGATCCCACATGCCGCAGAGCCGCTGGGCCCGTGAGCCATGGCCGCTGAGCCTGGGCGTCCGGAGCCTGTGCTCCGCAACGGGAGAGGCCACAACAGTGAGAGGCCCGCGTAACACAAAACAAAACAAAACAAAACAAAAAAATTGAAAGCACACATGACGATTTTCTTCTGAAAACGTTGCCAATCCTGATACGATTGAAACGATCCAGAATACTTTGTTCTCTCATTGACAGGGATGAAAAGAGAGGGAACCACGGCAAGCAGCACGTTCAAGCACACTGAATGAGTGTTTTTCTTTTCTCATCCTGTGTAACTGATGAGACAGTATTTCTGATGCTGCTGTTACGTCTAACGTGTTAATGAGAAATTTGAAGTTACTGGCGGTCTTCATCTTTGCCATCTTCAGCTCCAACTACAGATGCTGACACTTTTAATTGCGCAAGGGATGTTTTGGAAAAAATTGGGTTAAGAAAAAGTTTAGTGAATTCCTATGAACAGCATTTGTATTCATGGATCTCTCTGCCCTTTCCTGCCATTAATTTTTTATGGTCTTTTCTGGCTATTTTCTTTCCTCTTTTGGGTTAAAAAGAAACAAACAGAAAAACTCTTTCTAATGTGGTATAGAACAATGTGTATGATAATATTTTTATACAAATACAAAAATTAGTACACGTAAATAAACTGGCATGCATAAGTGCTATTTTCTAGAAAGACACCAGAGGTGCTTGGCAGAGAAAAAAAGTTTGCTTTTTATTTTATCTTGTAGGTTTTTTCCTTTCTTTTTTTTTTTTTTCTTTTTTTACTATATGCATATATTTTATTTTTGGTCAACATTTTTGGGTGATGGGATTCTGAGTCTTTTAAAATGCTTTTCTGTATTCAAAGGTTTATTTACACACATACACACACACACCCACGGCTGGGGCAGTTCCCCGGCCTCCCTGTTCTCTCTGTCTCTCCTCACCAGTGACTCATCTGTCCCTCCTCTTGCCTGCAGGCGTCACAATAGTCTTTTTTTTTTTTTTTTTTTTTTTTTTTGCGGTACGCGGGCCTCTCACTGTTGTGGCCTCTCCCGTTGCGGAGCACAGGCTCCGGACGCCCAGGCTCAGCGGCCATGGCTCACGGGCCCAGCCGCTCCGCGGCATGTGGGATCTTCCCGGACCGGGGCACGAACCCGCGTCCCCTGCATCGGCAGGCGGACTCTCAACCACTGCGCCGCCAGGGAAGCCCCCTTTTTTCTTTTTGGTTGTTGTCCATACCTGTTGTAGAACTGTGAAACGTGAAGTGAAAATGTGCCAGAAATGACTCAGCAAATTGTTCTCTTGCTGCTGCTCAATTTTATACATATTCTCACCAGTCCACACCCCAGACAGGCCAGAGAAGTCATGATAATGAAGAGAGATTATCAGATGAAGCCACTGGCCCCTGCCTTGCAGGCTCTCCCAGTCCTTTGAGAGAGATGGGTAAGGTTCCTCAGAAGATGAATTACCATATGGGCCAGCAATTCCACTTCTGGGTCTGTACCCAAAAGAAGAGAAAGCAGGGACCCAGACAGACAGTTATACACCCGTGTTCGCAGTAGCATTATTCACAGTAACCAAAAGCAACCCACGTGTCCACCGACAGATGAAAGGATAAACGAAATGTGGTCTATATGTTCAATGGAATATTATTCAGCCTTAGAAAGGAAGGAAATTCTGACACAGGCTACAACATGGATGAAACTTGAGAACATTATGTCAAATAAAATAAGCCAGACACACACATGAAAAGATGCTCAATGTCGCTAATTATTAGAGAAATGCACATCAAAACTATACTGAGGTATCACCTCACACTGGTCAGAATGGCCAACATCAGAAAGTCTACAAATAACAAGTGCTGGAGAGGGTGTGGAGAAAAGGGAACCCTCCTACACTGTTGGTGGGAATGTAAATTTGTGCAGCTACTATGGAAAACACGTATGGAGGTTCCTTAAAAAACTAAAAATAGAGCTACCATATGATCCTGCAATTCCACTCCTGGGCATCTATCTGGAGAAAAACATAATTTGAAAAGATACGAGCACCCCGGTGTTCACTGCAGCACTATTTACAACAGCCAAGACACGGAAGCAGCCTAGTGTCCATCAACATGAATGGATAAGGAAGACGTGGGGGGGCTTCCCTGGTGGCGCAGTGGTTGAGAGTCCGCCTGCGGAGGCAGGGGACACGGGTTCGTGCCCCGGTCCGGGAAGATCCCACGTGCCGCGGAGCGGCTGGGCCCGTGAGCCATGGCCGCTGAGCCTGCGCGCCTGGAGCCCGTGCTCCGCAACGGGAGAGGCCACAACAGTGAGAGGCCCGCGTATCGCAAAAAAAAAAAAGAAGTGGTACATATATACAATGGAATATTAGTAACAAAAAAGAATGAACTAATGCCATTTGCAGCAACATGGATGGACCTAGAGATGATCATACTAAGTGAAATAACCCAGACAGAGAAAGACAAATACCATATGATTTTGCTTACATGTGGAATCTAAAAAAAATGACCATATGATTTTGCTTACCCATGGAATCTAAAAAAAAATGATACAAATGAACTTATTTACAAAACAGAAATAGACTCACAGACATAGAAAACAAATTTATGCTTACCAAAGCGGGGGAAGGATAAATTAGGAGTCTGGGATTAAAATATACACACTAATATATATTTAAAATAGATAACTAACAAGGACCTACTCTATAGCACAGGGAAATATACTCAATATCTTGTAATAACCTACAAGGGAAAATAATCTGAAAAAGAAAAAAAAATATATAAATGAATCACTTTGCTGTACATCTGAAACTAACACAACATTGTAAATCAACTATATGTCAATAAATTTTTTTTAAAAATACATGATAAATTATATTGATTTAAAAATGTTAAACCATCCTTGAATTCCTAGAATAAAATCCATTTAGCTATGAAGAAAAAAGAAAAATCCAGACACAAAAGGACTAATACTGTATGATTCCACTCATAGTAGTCAAATTCAGAGAGATGGAAAGTAGAATAGGGGTTGGCAGGGATGGGGGGGGCAGTGGAGAGAGGGGAGTGGGAGCTGTTATTTAATGGGGACAGAGTCTCAGTTGGGAAAGATGAAAAAGTCCTGGAGATGGATGGTGGTGATGGTTGTAGTTTGTTTGGTTAGTGAATACGTTGTTCAATAAAGTTCTTGGTGAAAATGAGAAATGTGACTTTTATTTTTACTTAAAACCGAATGAACTTTTGGGCCAACCCAATACAACAATGTGCATGTACTTAGTGTCACTGAACTGCACACTTAAAAATGGTTGAAAGAATAAATTTTATGTTATGTATATATTTGACCATGGTTTTAAAAGAGAGGAGAGAGAGAGAGAAGTTACAAACAAGATCAGTGTGTTAGTTTGGAACAAGCACAAGACACTTTAGCCAGTGAGGGGGAGAAGCACTTAATTCTGCCCGAAGCTGCTGAAGCTTCTCAAAAACAGTTAATTCTTCACCACGTGGGGAATTCTTTCCTCAGTCTACCTTCTTCTCATCCCATCAGTTTTATAGGGCCATGCACTTTGGAAAGTTCCCCGTGTGTGATCCTTCCTGAATTCAAGGGATCACCAGGCAGCTATAAAGGGCACTGGTGCCTGAGTCTCATTCCCAGAGATTCAGATGTATTGGTTTGGAGTGCGGCCTGGCATTAGGGAGTTTTGACATCCCTCTGGTACCGGTGATGTGCAGCTAGAGTTGAGAAGCACAGGTTCAGGCCAGGATTCCGCAAAGACCTCCTGCCTGCAGACAGTCTCCCTGCCTCTCCCTCCCTTGCTTCCCATCTGCCTGGTCTTTGCAGCCTGAGGCATTTTCCTGAAATGATTAGGCCCATGAGTTTCCCAGGAGTCGGCCACCTGCGGCAAGGGGAACAAATCTGACCCATGGCCAAATTCTGCCTACTGCATGCTTTTTAAGTCATAGGAAAATATACATAAAATTGACCACTTAAATGCACATTTTACTGGCATTAAGTACCTTCACATTGTTCTGTAACTGTCACCACCATCCATCTCCAGAACTTTTCATCTTCTCAGACTGAAACTCTGTCCCCATTAAACACTAACTCCCCATTCCTCCCAGCCCCTGGCAACCATAGCTCTACTTTCTGTCTCTATGACTCTGACTACTCTAGGACTTCATATAAGTGAATCCTACAGTATTTGTCCTTTTGTAACTGGCTTATTTCACTTAACATAATGTCCTCAATATTCATCCATGCTGTAACTTGTGTCAGAATTTCCTTTTTTAAGACTGAATAATATTCCACTGTATGTACAGATCACATTTCGTTTATCCATTGATTAGTTGATGGACTGGGTTGTTCCTGCCTTTTGGCTATTGTGAAAAATGGTAAAAAGTTTCTCGGGGTATGCAAATATCTGTTTGATTTCCTGCTTCACTTTTTTTCAGTATATACCCTGATGAGGAATTGCTGGATCATAAGGTAACTCTATTTTTTTTTTTTTGGCCGTGCTGCACAGCTTGTGGGATTCCCTGATCAGGAATTGAACGTGGGCCACGTCAGTGAAAGCCCAGAATCCTAACCACTAGGTCACCAGGGACCGCCTTGGCAACTCTATTGTTAATTTTTTTTTGAGGAATTGTTATACTGTTTTCCACAGCTATTGAACCATTTTTTAAAAGTATTCATTTATTATTTATTTTGGCTGTACCTGGTCTTAGTTGTGACACATGGGATCTTCGTTGTGCCATGCGGGATCTCGTTTTTTTTTTTTAGTTAGTTATCATTTTTTTTTGGTGTTGCCTGTGCTTTTGGTGAAACCGCCAGGAGAGCATTGCCAAAATCCAATATCACGAAGCTTTCCTCCTAAGAGGTTTATAATTTTAGCTCTTCCATTTAGGTCTTTGATCCATTTTGAGTTAATTTTTGTCTATGGTATGACGTAAGGGTCCAGCCTCTTTTTTTTTTTTTTTTTTTGCGGTACGCGGGCCTCTCACTGTTGTGGCCTCTCCCACTGCGGAGCACAGGCTCCGGATGCGCAGGCTCAGCGGCCATGGCTCACGGGCCCAGCCGCTCCATGGCATGTGGGATCCTCCCGGACCGGGGCACGAACCCATGTCCCCTGCATTGGCAGGCGGACTCTCAACCACTGCGCCACCAGGGAAGCCCCAACCTCTTTCTTTTGCTTGTGGAAATCCATTTTTTCCAACACCGTTTGTTGAAAAACTCCTTTCCACATTGAATGGTCTTGGCACCCTTGCCGAAAATCATTTGACCATATATGGGAGGGTTTGTTTCTGGGCCACTGCATGTTTCTGCAAATAAACTTTTACTGAATACAGCCATGTGCTTTCATTTAAGACCCCAGGATTGGCAGAACCTAAACTATTTACTACCTGGCCCTTTACAGAAAAGGTTTGCCGGCCCTCACGCACTGGAGTGTAAGACCTGCAGAGTTAGAAGCACGTGGGAGTTTGCTCTCTCAGGCCTGCATTTTAACACAATTCCCAGGTAATTTGTTTGCAAATTAAAGTTTGAGAAGCTTCATTCTTAGAGGATGCTCTTGCGCAAGGTAAAATTGGACTCCGAAGCTTGGGACTCCTCTCCTCCGAGGCTCCTTCTGGCTTCTGTCTTTGGGTCCAGCCATTTCCTCACAATTTCCCACCTTTTAGCCAAGCCCACCTGCTCTTGAGTTCCCTGTGGTTTAAATTCTCTTCCCTTTCCTATCACTTGGACATTTGGTTAAATGCCCCCTCCTCCAGAAAGCCTTCCCTGAAATCTTTGGGCTGAATTAAGTGTTCTCTCCTCTCTCACCATTAAAGGGCCTTGATCTACTGCCATATATAACACATTGTTCTTGTGGTTTGTAACTTCCTGTCTCTCCTGCAGCCTTGGGAGAGCCTGCGAGGCAGGGGCCAGTGGCTTCATTTGTGAATCCCTCTACAGCTAACCAGAGCCTGGCACACAGTAGGCGCCCAAGGTATAAATTGTCTCATTGATCAAACTGAACAATCTTGGGACTTCCCTGGTGGCACAGGGAAGTGGTTAAGAATCTGCCTGCCAATGCAGGTGACACGGGTTCGATCCTTGGTCCAGGAAGATCCCACATGCTGCAGAGCAACTACGCCCGTGAGCCACAACTACTGAGCCCGTGTGCCACAGCTACTGAAGCCTGCGTGCCTAGAGCCCGTGCTCTGCAACAAGAAAAGCCACCACAATGAGAAGCCCACACACCGCAACAAAGAGTAGCCCCCGCTCGCCGCAACTAGAGAAAGCCCGCGTGCAGCAGTGAAGACCCAACACAGCCAAAAATAAATAAATAAATTTACTAACAAAACAAAACAAAACAAATTGAACAATCTTTGTCAAAGCTTGGGCCCACTGGTTCACAGGATGGAACAGTCCTGATTTGTTCAGAGAAAACAAATTTTTTTTTAAAGTTTGGCTGGTTTAAAGCTTTCTCTGACTTCATTTTTGCTTAAGAATTTAATAGCTGTGACCCATCTAATTACAACAATAAACAATACAGGGTTTCTTTTTTCCAAACAATGGCACAAATACAGCTTTTGCAATGTGCTAAGTGCAATATAAGGTGCTTTATCTGTGTTTAATTCACTTAACCCTCACAACTCTCTGATGGGCATTTTAGTATCCCTAATGTACAGATGAGGAAACTGAGGCACAGAGAGGTTAAGTAACTTGTTCAAATTTGCATGAGCGAGTGACAGAGCTGACCCTCGAACCAGGCAGCCTGGGCCCAGAGGCTGCGTTCCTTCAGCTACTATGTTATTCCACCTTAGAGTCTCAATAACTCGTAGTAAACATTCCAACCATGAGCATTTTTCCCTGTGGAGGCCCCTCCCGGGTCCTCACAAAGGGGCCCCCTTCCAGGGAAGGGCCCATCGGCCCCATCTTCTTCGCAGAAGTTTGTGGGAGAGGCTGCACAGGCAAAGTGGAAAGAACATTCTCTGCGGGGAAGACGTGTCCAAACCGCAGAGCCACCACCAGTCAGGATAGTCAACCTCAGCTTTCCTCAGCCTGAAATGGGGCTGTCATGGCTTCTTCCTGGGGCTACTGCGGTGAGGGCTGAATAAGGCACGGCTCAGAGCAGTCGTGAAGGAGCCGGATGTGTTCAGAGGATGGTGGCCTTGATGGGGTGGGGAGGGCATTTGGCTGAATGGGGGCCGTTCATTTATTTGGCTCCAGGTTTGAGATTTTATATTTACTGCAGATTCAACTCTGTCAAATTGGGTCTAGCCAGTTGTTGCTGCCTATTTTGTATCTGATAAACTTCTCTGCTTTGTGGTATTAGAAACAGGGTCAGGGCTGGTTGAAAGACAGAGCTTTTTTTTTTTTTTTTTTTTTGACATTTTTAAAAAATATTCTTTTCCATTATGGTTTATCACAGGATATTGAATATAGTTCCCCGTTGAAAGACAGACCTTTTAACTCACCTCTGGAAACCTCCCTCCATCTCTCGCGTACACATACTCAGACCTCATCTCTCTCCTTCCACAAGGAATGAGACCTTGGCCATGTCTTACTGATGACCCCATGGAACAGAGAGAACCGAGCCCAGGTGGGAAACACTTCACCTCCTAGCTGACTGATCCTGCTAGAAATAGGAAATGAGCTTCTGTAAAATGTGTTTCCCTCTCTGTCTCCTCTAGATAAAATCAAACTGCATCTCAGATGAAACCGACGGTGAAGAGTCTGGCTGTAACATTATCATTCTTCCCATTATTATATTTGCTTCTCTTGTCAGTTTTTGTAATTAAAACGAATCTGAAGGTCGTTCTGTCTCACCAGTTGAGAGCAACGCTCAAGGACCCACCTGAAGAGGAGACTGCAGCGGAGAAGCTGACGGTAAGGCAACAGCGCCACCTGGCGACCAATATTTTTACTGGCACCCCAGTAGTGGATCTCCGTAACGCCATGCGAGAATACACACAATATTCTTTTTCAAATCCTCTGAATTTCATCGACTGTTAAAATCTTAACTTGAGAATTAAATACCGATCACATGTCTAATGAATATATAGTACACTGACCATTTCTACATATACCTTGAGTCATAGACTCTGGAAAATGGATGCTCTTTATTCATCAGGGGCTTCTTAACACGTTTTGGGTTTTATTATTTATTTAAATTTATTTATTTATTTATTTTTGGCTGCCTTGTGTCTTCTTTGCTGCGCGTGGGCTTTCTCTAGTTGCAGCGAGCGGGGACTACTCTTCGTTGTGGTGCGCAGGCTTCTCATTGCAGTGGCTTCTCTTGTTGCAGAGCACGGGCTCTAGCCGCGCGGGCTTCAGTAGTTGTGGCTCGTGGGCTCCAGAGTGCAGGCTCAGTAGCTGTGGCATACGGGCCTACTTGCCCCGCGCATGTGGGATCTTCCCAGACCAGGACTCGAACCCGTGTCCCCTTCATTGGCAGGCGGATTCTTAACCATTGCGCCACCAGGGAAGCCCCACGTTTTGGTTTTTAATGCGTTATCATCCACTCATTTATACTGTGTGCCAAGCTCTGTAGTGGCATTGGAAGAAAATAAATGACCTATAGTATAGAGTCCCTGACCTCAAGCATATTACAGTCTGGTCAAGATGATTATATTCATCTTGCCTTGAATTGGCCTGTTGTCTCTTCCCTCTAAGCTTATGCCACCAAAATGTAGGTAGATACAAATTCAAAATACCACCACTTCACCTCCAAAACGTTTGTCATTGGCCAAGAACATGTGATTAGATGATTACATGAGCTAGAAGATTTCTTTAACACATATTTAGCCCTTCCCCAACATAGGATAGATTAGGAAGCTCTATCCAAGAAAGAATGCCTGTCCTACTTTGAAAAGGAAAATGGGACTGTCCTACCTTGCCTCCTCTGGCTAAAATTGGTGTTTCCCAAAACCAGAACTTCTGGATCCCAAGGGAACTGGGAAGTCATAATGGTTCTCAGACTTCCTCTCTTACTGTTTTCCTTTCTCTCTTTTTTCCTCCCCTCCTTCCATTCCTTCCTTCTCTCTTTCTTTTTAATTTTTGGCGTTTTAATAACTCTTCTTACATTTCTCTCTGAGAAGGCCAACTAAAAAATACTTCGGGGGTGCTGGAATTTTATAACACTGGTTATCTCAGAGTGATCTGAAACGTATGATGGCTACTGTTTGTGCCTTTTATAAGTAAAAATTGGAAACCCAAGTTGATATTTCTTAATAAATTCAGTTCGTTTGGCTTTTATAAGTAAAATTGGAAACCCAAGTTGATATTTCTTAATAAATTCAGTTCGTTTGGCAAGACAAAATATCTCAAGTCGGTTAGTCTTTAGATGAAAACGGTGGAAATTCTGCTTTAGGTAGTGGTAAGTGCTGACCTCTAGTGGACACATGTTAACATTACAACCTATGAATGCGGCTCAGAGAAAAGTTGCTTGATCACTTGCTATTGAATATCTTCTGCAAAGGGTACTCTTGTTCGTTTATTTGTTTGTTTTCTTTTGAGGATTCCTTGGGACCCTGAAAAATTCTCCTTAATCTCCTGAACCACCTTCTACATCCCAGGAGCTACAAAATACCTGCAGTTCTCTGGTGGATAAGCTACCAAATCTAGCTCTTATAACTTGCTCCTTCCCTCTTGCCTATGTGTGGCCTGATTACAATGTTCTGTTCAGAAAGCATCTAGGTATCCCATTATCCAGGGCTCCTAACAATTCTATTGCATGTCCATGTCTTGCTGCTGGGGCGGGAGGTGGAGAAAAAAGGGTAGAAAGGGACACTGTGCAACTTTTCATTGCGACTATCAAGGACTTCTCTTGCAGAAAATATGCATTACTTCATAACGTGTACAGGCCATTTATACAAAACATGTTAGTGAGCAAAACTCAAGAAGGCATTAGTTCTGCCTTAAATAGCAAGGGAAGTGAGGTTGAAGCAGTGTAGACACTTTGCATAAGGAAACAAACTAGGTTTAGGTCCTGGCCCTTCCCAAATGCCATGGGGCACAATTTGTGCCATGGGGCACAAAGTCTCAATCCCTCAGTTCCCCAACTGTAAAATGAGAGAGTTGGATAATGTGAGCTTTAAGAATAAGTTTAGGGCTTCCCTGGTGGCGCAGTGGTTAAGAATCTGCCTGCCAATGCAAGGGACACGGGTTCGAGCCCTGGTCCGGAAGATCTCACAGGCTGCGGAGCAACTAAGCCCATGTGCCACAACTACTGAAGCCTGCGTGCCTAGAGCCTGTGCTCCGCAACAAGAGAAGCCACGACAATGAGAAGCCTGCACACCGCAAGGAACGCTCGCCGCAACTAGAGAAAGCCCACGCACCGCAACGAAGACCCGACACAGCCAAAAAAAGAATAAGTTTAGCTCTACTTTCCTATGATTTATGCTGTCTGGACCCTTCTTGAAATTGCTATTCAAAGGTATCTCCTCTGAGGATTTAGTTCTTTGTGTGTGTATACCGATGCTCAGGAAGTCATCTCAGATAGACCTGTCAAATATCTGATTGCCTTATATTAGTGGTGTGTATTGGTTCTCTACTGTGAAACACATTATCCCAAAGCTTAGTGGCTCAAAACAACAACATTTGTTATCACACGGTTTCCATGGGTCAGGAATCTGGTCGTGACTTAGCTGGGTTTCAGGTGTCAGTTGGGGCTGTGGTCTCACCTGATGGCTCAGCTGGGGGAGGATCTGCTTTCGTGCTCATGTGTGGTAGTTGGCAGACCTCAGTTCCTCATGGGTTGCTGGACAAAAGGCCCCAGCTTCTTCTCATGGGTTTCTCCATAGGGCAGCTCCTAACATGGTAGCTTCCTTCATCATCAGAATGAAAAAGTGAGACGAGCCAGAGGAAAAGAGAAAGAGAGAGAGGAAAGTTAGTCTTTTGTAGTTTAATCTCAGAAGTGACACCCCATCACTGTTGCTGCAGTATTATTATTTATTTATTTAGTTTGGCTATGCTGGGTCTTAGTTATGGCATGCAGTCTCTTAGTTGTGGCATGCAGACTCTTAGTTGCAGCATGTATGTAGGATCTAGTTCCCTGACCAGGGATCAAACCCAGGCCCCCTGCATTGGGAGCACAGAGTCTTACCCACTGGACCACCAGGGAAGTCCCTGTTGCTGTATTCTGTTGATTAAAGTGAGTCACTAGTTCTAGCCCAGTCCCCAAAGGATGGGCTAATACACAGGGTGGTGGTTATCAGGAGTCGGGAATCTTTGGGAGCCATTTCAGAAGCTGCCTTTCATACTATGTGACTTCAGGAAAGGCAGTATCTTTGTACCTCAGTTTCTTCAGTTGTAAAATGGGGATACTAATGCCTATCTCGTAGGCTTCTGGTAAGAAACAAATGTAGAGTACTGGGAACCTACTAAGTAAGAACTCAATGACCATTACTTCCCATGTATTCCCTATAGGAGGCCTTCCATAAAAATAACTGCAGAATTGAATTACCCAGGCTGTTTCATGTTTCCTCCCTGAATAGGCTTTGAGCTCTCTGAGGAATAGTAGCAAATGGAAAAGAATGAAGACACAGTGATTTATCTTACCCTTAAAATTATAAATCAAAATAATAAAATAATCTTTAAGCCACCAATTACATCCAGGAAAGAAATTAAATAGTCATTGGAGTGCTGGTTTCTGTATTTCTCACCATTGTATTCCTAGCACCACAGCATCTGGTTCATGGCAGACACTTAATAAATATCTCTTGAATTGTGTACTGTTTTGTGTTATAAACTGTTTCCCAAGAAAACTGACATAATATGTTGCTTTGACTTAAAGGGACAACAAGCTTCTTGATACCACAGGGAACATTATTTAAAGAAAGAACCCAGACATCATTGTCTTATCCTTGTTTAATGCTAGGGATTTCTAGATGGAACACCATGAGATTTCTGGTACTTTAAGAAGAAAAGTTCCCAGGGAAGGATAGTTTGTATGATGACCATAATCTGAAGCACAAAGGGCCATATATTTAGGGTAAGGATGGACTGGCTCTCCAAGGGATTTTTCCTCCAGGTTTCTGCCATCTGGGTAGCTTAGGAAACCTCAGGCAGTGCCTGGACTGGTGGTGTCTCTACACCAGGCAGCAGCAAATGCAAATCCCTTTGGGGTAAAGAAGCTTCATCTGAGGCCTCAAATACTTCCTATAAATAATTCCTCTAGTACAGTTGCAGCACACAAAGATAATACATGCAAAAGGGGAACAGAACTGTGATTGAGAACCAGAAAAAACAACAGAATGAGACCCGCAAAGGCACAAGCTATTGGAATTGTCAGGCACAAGTAAACAACTGTGCTTACTTACTTTGTTTATATAGATAAAAGACAAGCTTGAATATTATTGCAGGGAAATGGAAATCAACAGCAACAACAAAGTTAATTGGAAAGAACAAAATAGAGCGTCTAGAAATAAAACATACAATAACTGAAATTAGAAGCTCAGTGGATTGGGTTCACCACCAGATTAGACATAGCTGAAGAGAGGATTAATCATCTTCAAGAGAGGTCTGAAATTTTTTCCAGAGGGGAGCACAGAGAAGGAAAAAGATAAAAAATACAGAAAAAGTTGAGACAGAGTGAAAAGGCCTAACATATATTTAATCAAATTTACATAAGGAGAGGAGAGTAAATGGGGCAACAGCAATATTTGAAGATAGGTTAAGAATTTTCTAGAAATTTCTAAAAATGTTTAGAGACATCAACCCAGAGATGCAAAAACCCAAGAATCACAAGCTGGTTCAACAACAACAACAACAGCAACAACAACAAAGTCCATATTGAGATTACAGTGAATTTTAGAAGACCAAAAACAGAGAGAAGATCTTAAAAGCAACCAGAGACAAAAGATCTTCAAAGGAGTGGTAGCAAGACTAATAGCAGACTTCTCAGTAGCAACCGTGGAAGCCAGAAGACAATGGAATGATAATGTCAATACGTGAAAAGAAAATACCTGCCACTTTTTATACAGTAAAGGTATATTTCAAGAATGAGGGTGAAATAGAGATTTTTCACATAGACAAAGAGAGAGAGAGTCTGCTATTATCAGAATTTCAATAAGGCAAATCCCAAAGAGTATATTTCAAATGGAAATAATGTGATACCAAAATAAGAAACAAATAAAGAAAAAAGTGGTACATAATCTAGACAAAATCTAAATTAATGTTGATTAGATAAAACAATAATAGTAGCTTGTAAGATTTTAAATAAAATTAAAATACATGACAATCATAGCAAATATGCTGGAGAGGGATAAATGAAGCTAAAGGGTTCCAAAGATTTTTTTTTTTTTTTTTTTTTGTCTCACAGCAGCTTGTGGGATCTTAGTTCCCCAACCAGGGACTGAACCCCTGCCCTCAGCAGTGAAAGCATGGAGTCCTAACCACTGGACCACCAGGGAATTCCCCTAAAGAGTTTTAATTATCCAAGGAAAGGATAAATATTGACTAACTTTAGAATTTGGCAAGTTAATTATCATATTTTAATTTCTAGGTATCCATTAATATAGAATCAGAATTATAACTTAGCAGAAGGAAAGACATAAACCGTAATCAAGTGAAAAAAGGGAAGGAAAGGGGAAAAAGAAACAGAATACATGAGATAATTAGATTCAGGCATACCATGTTTTATTGTGCTTTGCTCTATTGTGCTTTGGTGCTACTGAGTTTTTGTTTTTAACAAATGGAATGTTTGTGACAACCCTGCCGTTGGGCTGCACCCTGCAGGCCTGCAAGCCCTGTAGTTAGTTGCCTAGCCTTGAGACTGAAGAAAGAGCCTAGAGACAGTGACAGAGACATCAATGGTTTAGTGGACAGGGGATCTTGCACATCTGAAACAAAGGCCCTGGAGCAACACCCACCATGGACAGCAGACAGTGGGCTGGACATAGTCTTTGTTACTTGGGGGAGAAGGAGGCTACCATTTATAGGTGGAATTGACATCAAGTTGGCTCATCAATTACCAGGGAAACCAGCGGCTGGGGCAGGGAGCAAGTGTGTGGGAAGTTACTAATTAAGCTCTATAATTAAGAAGATTGGATAGTCATGTGTGAGAAGCAAGGCCTGGTTGAGCAGAGGATGTACAGAGAGCAAGAGAACAGTCACCCTGAATGGCCTGACCATACACTTGTGTTGTTGGATGATGGTTAGCATTTTTCAGCAATAAAGTATTTTTTAATTAAGGTATGCCCAGTTTTTTAGACACAATGCTATTACGCACTTAATAAAACACAGTATAATGTAAACATAACTTTTTTATGCGCTGGGAAACCAAAAAGTTCACGTGACTCCCTTTATTTGCTTTACTGTGGTGGTCTGGAACTGAACCCGCAGTATCTCTGAGGTCTGCCTGTACTAGATGTAAACCAAATATATGAGCAATTAATATATATACTAATATGAACATTAAATATTACTGGACTATATATTCCAGTTAAAAAACAAAGGTCGTCAGACTCTAAGAAAAACAAAAGCAAAATCAAATCACATGCTGTTTACCAGAGATGTTCTTAAGAATACAATAATGAAAGTATGAGTAGAAGGAGAGTGCATTGGTTTCCTATTTCTGCTGTAACACATTACCACAAACTTAGGGCTTGAATGATACAAATGAGGTCTTACTGGGCTAAAATCAAGGTGTTGTCATGGCTGCATTCTTTTGAGGCTCTAGGTGAGAATCCATTTCCTTGCCTTCTCCAGCTTCTAGAGGCTGCCTGCATTCCTCGGCTTATGGCCCACTTCCTCAAAGCCTGCACATTGGGCTAAGTCTTCACACTGCATCATTCTGGCCTATGCTCTTCTCTCTGCTGCTTTTAACAATCCTGCTAATTACATTGGGCCCATCTAGATGATGCAGAAAAATTTCTCTGAAGTTCAGCTGATTTTAAGCAGCCTTCCTCCCACCTGCAACCTTCATTCCCCTTTACCATGTAACCTATCACATTCACAGGTTCTGAGGATTAGGGATGGGCATCCCTAGGAGGTACCACAGGTGGGAAAAGATATACCAAGCAAATATTAACCAAAAAGAAAGCTAGTATATTTCTATCAGACAAAATAAACTTTAAGAAAGAAATAAAAGAAAACCTAAATAAATGGTGATATATGCTCTGTCTGTCAACAGGAAGACTTAGTTTCATTAAGGTGCAAATGTTCCCTAGTTTGATCTGTAGTTTAAGTGCAATTCCAAACAAAACCCTAGCTGGAGACTTTGTAGATAGACAAGTTGAATCTAAAATTTACATAGAAAAGGGTAGGAAATAGAGTAGTCAAAACAACTTAGAAAAGGAAGAAAATGTTGGAAGTTTCATATTACCTGACCTTAAAATTACTATGAAGCTACAGTAATTAGGACAATGAGATATTGTGGGAAAAGATAGACTGTAGGTCTATATGTATGTGAGATAGACTCCCACAAATATGGTTAACTAATTTTTAACAAGATTATAAAAGCAGTTCAAGGGAGAAAGAATAATCTTTTCAACAAATAATTCTGGAACAATTGGACAGTCATATGCAACCCCTCAAACAAACAACCCCCCCTCAAAAGAACCCTTAACCCTTACCTCAGATTTTATATAGAAATTGACTCAAAATACATCATAGACTTAAATGTAAAACCTAAAACTATAAAACTTCTCAAAGGAAACACAGGAGAAAATTTTTGTGACCTTGAGTTAGAGAAAATTTTTGGATATGGCACTAAAAGCATGATCCTTAAAAGAAAAAAGAAAACTTATAAATGGGTTTTCAATAAAATTTAAAACTATTGCTCTGTAAAAGACATTGTTAAGAGAATGAAAAGACAAGCCACAAACTGGGAGAAAATATTTGCAAATCACATTATATGGAAAAGGGCTTGTATTCAATATATAGAACTCCCAAAACCCAACAACAATAAAAATAACCACATTTTTAAAATGAGCAAAAGATTTGAACAGGTATTTTCAGCAAAGATATATGGATGCAAATAAGCACATGCAAAGTTTTTCAACATCATTGATCATTAGAGAAATGCAAGTTAAAAGTCCAATGAGATACTACTACGTACCTAATAGAATGGCTGAAAGAAAACAAAACAGGAATTCCCTGGTGGTCCATTGGTTAGGACTCCATGCTTCCACTGCTGGGGGCCTGGGTTCAATCCCTGGTCAGGGAACCAAGATCCAGCAAGCCTCGTGGTGAGGCCAAAAACAAACAAACAAACAAACAGAAACCAAATGATACCAAGAGCTGGCAACAATCAACAAGGCAGAGCAATGGGGACTCTCATCCATCGCTGGTGGGAGTGCAAAATGGTGCAGCCACGTTGGAAAACAGTTTGACAGTCTCTTATGAAGTTAAATGTACATTTATCACATTACCCAGTAACCCCACTCTCAAGGGAAATAAAATGTTCCCTGGAAAACCTGTATGTAAATGTTTATTGCAGCTTTGTTCCTAACCACAGAAAACCTGGAGGGAACCCAAGTGTTCTTCAACTGGTGAATGGATAAGCAAATTTTGCTACAATCAGACAGCGGACTACGCCTTAGCAACAAAAAGAACAAATTACTGATACGTGCCACAACATAGATGATTCTTGAACTAGTGCTATGTGAGAGAAGCCAGACTCGAAAGACTGTACACTTAATGGTTCTATTTATATGATATTCTGGAGAAGGGAAAACTGTAGTGATAGAAAACAAATCAGTGATAACCAGGGATCAGTGGTAGGGTACCTACAAAGGAGCAGAACAAAAGAATTTTGGGGGTGATGGAATTGTCCTGTATCTTGATTGTGGTGATGGTTACACAACTCCATGCATTTCTCAGTAACTTTTAGAATTGTACTAAAAAGAATAATTTCATTATTTGTAAAATAAAAACACCAAAGGACTTTAAGGCAAAAAGCAATACTAGACATAGAGAGAGTTACATCAAAATGATAAAAGGTCAAGCCATCAGAAAGATTTTTTTATCTCTAAACTTGTATTTACCTAATAACCATTCACAGAATATAATGAAAGATAATTTGACAGAATCATAGGAGAAATAACCAATCCACAATTATCCCGGAAGATTAAAAGAAACTTTAACTCTCAATAACTGATAGAAACAGCAGCAAGAGTCACACTGATCCCAATAACTTCAGAATAACATTTTTTTTTCCTTTTTCCTTTGACATCTTTATTGGAGTATAATTGATTTACAATGTTGTGTTAGTTTTTGCTGTAAAACAAAGTGAATCAGCTATATGTATACATATATCCCCATATCCCCTCCATCTTGTGTCTCCCTCCCACTCTCCTTATCCCACCCCTCTAGGTGGTTGCAAAGCACCAAGCTGAATCTCCCTGTGCTATGCAGCTGTTTCCCACTAGCTATCTATTTTACATTTGGTATTGTATATATGTCAATGTTACTCTCTCACTTCATCCCAGTTTACCCTTCCCCCTCAAGCCCATTCTCTACGTCTGCGTCTTTATTCCTGTCCTGCCCCTAGTTTTTGTTTTTTTTTTTTAGATTCCATATATATGTGTTAGCATAGGGTATTTGTTTTTCTCTTTCTGACTTACTTCACTCTGTATGACAGACTCCAGGTCCATCCACCTCACTAAAAATAACTTAATTCGTTTCTTTTTATGGCTGAGTAATATTCCATTGTATATATGTGCCACATCTTCTTTACCCATTCACCTGTCATTGGACACTTAGGTTGCTTCCATGTCCTGGCCATTGTAAAGAGAGTTGCAGTGAACACTGTGGTACATGATTTTTTGAATTATGGTTTTCTCAGGGTATATGCCCAATAGTTGGATTGCTGGGTCATATGGTAGTTCTATTTTTAGTTTTTTAAGGAACCTCCATACTGTTCTCCATAGTGGCTGTATCCATTTACATTCCCACCAATAGTGCAAGAGGGTTCCCTTTTCTCCACACCCTCTCCAGCATTTATTGTTTGTAGATTTTTTGATGATGGACATTCTGACCTGTGTAAGGTGATACCTTACTGTAGTTTTGATTTGCATTTCTCTAATGATTAATGATGTTGAGCATTCTTTCATGTGTTTGTTGGCAGTCTGTATATCTTCTTTGGAGAAATGTCTATTTAGGTCTTCTGCCCATTTTTGGATTGGGTTGTTTGTTATTTTGATATTGAGCTGCATGAGCTGCTTGTAAATTTTGGAGATTAATCCTTTGTTAGTTGCTTCGTTTGCAAATATTTTCTCCCATTCTGAGGATTGTCTTTTCGTCTGGTTTATGTTTTCTTTTGCTCTGCAAAGGCTTTAAAGTTTCATTAGGTCCCATTTGTTTCTTTTTGTTTTTATTTCCATTTCTCTAGGAGGGGGTTCAAAAAGGATCTTGCTGTGATTTATGTCATAGAGTGTTCTGCCTATGTTTTTCCCTAAGAGTTTTATAGTGTCTGACCTTAGGTCTCTAATCCATTTTGAGTTTATTTTTGTGTACAGTGGTAGCAAGTGTTCTAACTTCATTCTTTTACATGAAGCTGTCCAGTTCTCCCAGCACCACTTATTGAAGAAGCTGTCTTTCCTCCATTGTATACTCTTGCCTCCTTTATCAAAGATAAGGTGACCATATGTCTGTGGGTTTATCTCTGGGCTTTCTATCCTCTTCCATTCATCTATATTTCTGTTTTTATGCCAGTACCATACTGTCTTGATTCCTGTAGCTTTGTAGTATAGTCTGAAGTCCAAAAGCCTGATTCCTCCAGCTCTGTTTTTCTTTCTCAAGATGCTTTGGCTGTTTGGGCTCTTTTGTGTTTCCATACAACTTGTGCAATTTTTTGTTCTAGCTCTGTGAAAAATGCCATTGGTAGTTTCATAGGGATTGCATTGAATCTGTAGATTGCTTTGGGTGGTATAGTCATTTTCACAGTGTTGATTCTTCCAATCCAAGAACATGGTATATCTCTCCATCTGTTTGTATCATCTTTAATATCTTTCATCAGTGTCTTATAGTTTTCTGCATACGGGTCTTTTGTCTCCTTAGGTAGGTTTATTTCTAGGTACTTTATTCTTTTTGTTGCAATGGTAAATGGGAATGTTTCCTTAATTTCTCTTTCAGATTTTTCATCATTAGTGTATAGGAATGCAGGAGATTTCTGTGCATTAATTTTTTATCCTGCTACTCTACTGAATTCATTGATTAGCTCTAGTAATTTTCTGGTGGCATCTTTAGCATTCTCTATGTATAGTATTATGTCATCTGCAAACAGTGACAGTTTTACTTCTTCTTTTCCGATTTGGATTCCTTTTATTTCTTTTTCTTCTCTGATTCCTGTGGCTAAAACTTCCAAAACTATGTTGAATAATAGTGGTGAGAGTGGGTAACCCTGTCTTGTCCCTGATCTTAGAGGAAATGGTTTCAGTTTTTCACCATTGAGAATGATGTTGGCTGTGGGTTTGTCATATATGGCCTTTATTATGTTGAGGTAAGTTCCCTCTATGCCTACTTTCTGGAGAGTTTTTTATCATAAATGGGTGTTGAATTTTGTCAAAAGCTTTTTCTGCATGTATTGAGATTATCATATGGATTTTAGCCTTCATTTTCTTAATATGGTCTATCACACTGATTGATTTGCATATACTGAAGAATCCTTGCATTCCTGGGATAAACCCCACTTGATCATGGTGTATGATCCTTTTAATGTGCTGTTGAATTCTGTTTGCTATTATTCTGTTAAGGATTTTTGCATCTATGTTCATCAGAGATACTGGCCTGTAGTTTTCTTTTATTGTGACATCTTTGTCTGGTTTTGGTATCAGGGTGGTGGTGGCCTCATAGAATGAGTTTGGGAGAGTTTCTCCCTTTGCTATATTTTGGAAGAGTTTGAGAAGGATAGGTGTCAGCTCTTCTCTAAATGTTTGATAGAATTCACCTGTGAAGTCATCTCATCCTGGGCTTTTGTGTGCTGGAAGATTTTTAATCACAGTTTCAATTTCAGTGCTTGTGATAGGTCTGTTTATATTTTCCATTTCTTCCTGGTTCAGTCTCGGAAGGTTGTGTTTTTCTAAGAATTTGTCCATTTCTTCCAGGTTGTCCATTTTACTGGCATATATTTGCTTTTTAATCTCTCATGATCCTTTGTATTTCTGCATTGTCAGTTATTACTTCTCCTTTTCATTTCTAATTCTGTTGATTTGAATCTTCCCCTTTTTTTCTTGATGAATCTGGCTAATGGTTTATCAATTTTTTTATCTTCTCAAAGAACCAGCTTTTAGTTTTAATGATCTTTGCTATTGTTTCCTTCATTTCTTTTTCATTTATTTCTGATCTGATCTTTATGATTTCTTTCCTTCTGCTAACTTTGGGTTGTTTTTGTTCTTCTTTCTCTAATTGCTTTAGGTGTAAAGTTACATTGTTTATTTGAGATTTGTCTTGTTTCTTGAGGTAGGATTGTATCGCTATAAACCTCCCTCTTAGAACTGCTTTTGCTGCATCCCATAGGTTTTGGGTTGTTGTGTTTCCATTGTCATTTGTTTCTAGGTATTTTTAAATTTCCTCTTTGATTTCTTCAGTGATCTCTTGGTTATTTAGTAGTGTATTGTTTAGCCTCCATGCGTTTGTATTTTTTACAGATTTTTTTCCTGTAATTGATATCTAGTCTCATAGTGTTGTGGTCAGAGAAGATACTTGATACGATTTCAATTTCCTTAAAATTACCAAGGCTTTATTTGTGACCCCAAATATGGTCTATCCTGGGGAATGTTCCATGAACACTTGAAAAGAAAGTGTATTCTGTTGTTTTTGGATGGAATGTCCTATAAATATCAATGAAGTCCATCTTGTTTAATGTGTCATTTAAAGCTTGTGTTTCCTTATTTATTTTCATTTTGGATGATCTGTCCATTGGTGAAAGTGGGGCATTAAAGTCCCCTACTATTATTGTGTTACTGTTGATTTCCCCTTTTATGGCTGTTAGCATTTGACTTATGTATTGAGGTGCTCCTATGTTGGGTACATAAATATTTTCAACTGTTATATCTTCTTCTTGGATTGATCCCTTGATCATTATATAGTGTCCGTCTTTGTCTCTTGTAATAATCTTTGTTTTAAAGTGTATTTTGTCTGATATGAGAATTGCTACTCCAGCTTTCTTTTGATTTCCATTTGCTTTTCCATCCCCTCACTTTCAGTCTGTATGTGTCCCTATGTCTGAATTGGGTCTCTTGTAGGCAGCATATGTACAGGTCTTGTTTTTGTATCCATTCAGCCAGTCTATGTCTTTTGGTTGGAGCAGTTAATCCATTTACATTTAAGGTGGTTATTGATATATATGTTCCCATTACAATTTTCTTAATTGTTTTGGGTTTGTTTTTGTAGGTCTTTTCCTTCTCTTGTATTTCCTGCCTAGAGAAAGTCCTTTAGCATTTGTTGTAAAGCTGGTTTGGTGATGCTGAATTCTCTTAACTTTTGCTTATCTGTAAAGGTTTTAATTTCTCCATCAAATCTGAATGAGATCCCTGCTGGGCAGAGTAATCTTATTTGTAGGTTTTTCCCTTTCATCACTTTAAATTTGTCCTGCCACTCCCTTCTGGCTTGCAGTTTCTGCTAAAAGGTCAGCTGTTAACCTTATGGGGATTCCCTTGTATGTTATTTGTTGCTTTTCCCTTGCTACTTTTAATATTTTTTCTTTGTATTTAATTATTGATAGTTTCATTAATAGGCGTCTTGGTGTGTTTCTCTTTGGGTTTATTCTGTATGGGACTCTCTGTGCTTCCTGGACTTGATTGACTATTTCCTTTCCCATGTTAGGGAAGTTTTTGACTATAATCTCTTCAAGTATTTTCTCAGCCCCTTTCTTCTTCTCTTCTTCTTCTGGGACCCCTATAATTCGAATATTGGTATGTGTGATGTTGTCCCAGAGGTCTCTGAGACTGTCCCCAATTCTTTTCATTCTTTTTTCTTTATTCTGCTCTGTGGCAGTTATTTCCACCATTTTATCTTCCAGCTCACTTATCTGTTCTTCTGCCTCAGTTATTCTGCTATTGTTTCCTTCTAGAGTATTTTTTTTTTCCTTCTAGAGTATTTTTAATCTTAGTAATTGTGTTGTTCATCACTGTTTGTTTGCTCTTTAGTTCTTCTAGATCCTTGTTAAATATTTCTTGTATTTTCTCCATTCTGTTTCTGAGATTTTGGATCATCTTTACTATCATTACTCTGAATTCTTTTTCAGGTAGGTTGCCTATTTCATCTTCATTTATTTGGTCTTGTAGGTGTTTACCTTGCTCTTTTGTCTGTAACATATTTTTTCTTGTTTTTTTCTTTTTCTTTTTTCTTTTTTGATGTGTGGTGCTGTATTCCTGTTGTACTGGTCATTTGGCCTGAGACGTCCAGCACTGGAGTTGGTGCTGAGATCCAGCCAGGTCTTGGTGCTGAGATGAGGATCTCTGGGTGGCCTCACTCTGATTAATATTCCCTGGGGTCTGAGTTTCTCTGTTAGTCCAGTGGTTTTGACTTGGAGCTCCCACCACAGGAGCTCAGGCCCAACCTCCAGCTTGGGAACCAAGATCTTGCAAGCTTCGTGGCATGGTAAACAAAAAAGAAAAAAAAGGAAAAAGAAAGAAAAAAAGGAGCAGTACAATATCAAGGAATAAAAAATAAAATAAAATTATAAAGATAGAAAATATATTAGGAAAAATAAAACTATAATTGAAACAAGTGCAACAAGGCAAAATAAAGCCACAACAGAAAAAAGAAAAAAAAAGGGGGGAGGAACAAGCCTAAAGGAGAGAACAATAACAAAGTATAAGGAATAAAATAAAATTAGAAAAATAAAAGATTTATTAGGAAAAATAAAAATATAAAAGAATTAACAACAATGAATCAACAAGGTAAAACAGAACCCCAATCTAAAAGAGGAAAAAAGAAAAAAAAAAAAAAAAAAGGCTTTATGATAGGGGTGGAACTTAGGCAGGGGCGGGGTTTAGGGTGCGGTGGGACCTAGGCAGTTGGGGGTGGTGACGTTTGAGCATGGGGCAGGGCCTCTGCTTAGGACCTGCGCAGAAGGGGAGAGGCAGCACGTTGGAAGGAGCGCCTCTGGAGCACGGAGTTCAGGAGTTTGGAGGTAAGGCCCTGAGTGAGCGTGGGTGGGTGGGGTTTAGGCCCAGCGTGTTGGAGGGGTCTCAGAGGGGGTCTCTGAGTGTAGAGGTGGGGCCCTGGGTGGGGTGTAGGGGTGGGGCTTGGGCTCTGCACTGCAGGAGGGAGGCTCCGAGGGCAGAGGATTAGGCTTGGGGGCCGAACAAGCTCCGGGTGCATAAGTGGACAGGGAAAGCACTGGACCCCATTCCCTTTTATTCCTTCGTGCCCCTCTCTCCCATTTCCCCAGGATCTCCCCCATCCTCACTGAACCCCTAACCGAGGGTGGGTCCTGCTGGGTGTAGGAACTCTTCCCCTCCCCCAGCTGCCCCTCAGGGGTGCTGGTCCCATAGGTCTGGCCTTTACTTTTGCTCCCTCTTCCCTCCCTCCCACTCCCTCAGGACCCACACGACTGGAGGGGGTCTAGGTGGTCAGAAGATCAGGCCTGGGATCTCAGAAGGTTCCTGGGGGCCCAAGTGGGCAGGGGAAACCTGGCCACGCTCCTTTTTGATCCTCTGCCCTGCCAGTGGTTCCCCAATTTCCCCCTTCGAGCGTGGGATCCCTTCCCCTCCCCCAGCCGCCCCTCAGGGCACCAGTCCCGTCCCACCTCCACTTCTCCTCTGCCCCTCACTCCTCCCACACCCCATGTCCTACCTGGTCGCTGGGGGTTCCTCCTGTCCCCTTAGGTGTCCGTGGTTCCCCACCGGTGCCTGGTAGGTGCCCTAGTTGTCAGAATAACATTTTTTTGAGTGCACATTTTATATTTTAAAAATTTCACTATGTTTTGGGCTGCAAGTAAAAAATGTTGAAGTATTGAAATCACACAATATTTATTTTTGAACAAAATAGGATTATGCTAGAAATCAATAATAAAAATGTAACAAAATATCTCCATAAATTTGGAAATTAAAGAACTGTATCCCTAAATAATAACGAATGTAGGGACTTCCCTGGTGGTCAAGTGGGTAAGACTCCATGCTCCCAATGCAGGGAGCCTGGGTTCGATCCCTGGTTGGGGAACTAAATCTCACATGCATGCCTCAACTAAGAGTCTGCATGTCACAAACTAAGAAGCCCACGTGCCGCAACTAAGACCTGGCACAGCCTAAATAAATATTTTTTAAAAATGCAAAAGGAAATAATAATGGAAATTTTAAAACATTTTGAATTGAATAATAGAAAACATTACATTTCAAAACTAGTTGTTACAGCTAAAATAGTACTTAGTGGGAAATTTATAGCTCTTAACAGATATGAAAGAGAAAAGACTGAAGAAATGAGCTAAGCATCCTTCTTAACTAATTAGGAAATAAAAATAAAGTATAGAAAGCAAAAAGAAGGAACAGTTATGATAAAAGCAGAAATTAGTAGAATAGAAAACAAATCCACAGCAGAGAGTTTTGATATACCCAGAGTTGTTCTTCCAAAAAGATTAATAAATTTGACAGACATTGGTGAGACTGATCAAGGAAAAAAGAAAATGTTACAAAAATGCAGGAGTGGAAAGGGAACATAACTTAGATACTGTAAAAATTAACAATATAATAAGATATTATGAACAACTTTATGCCAGAAATCAGATGGAATGGACAAATTCCTGGAAAAAAAATTTACCCTAAGTGAATCTGGGTTCTAGAGTAGGATTCTGGTTATAGTTGCGCAAAAAATTATGTACTAAAAGTTGTTGAATTGTACACTTAAAATGCTTGAGTTTGATTGTATATAAATTGTACCTCAGTAAGGTTATATGAAATGAAAACTGACTCTGGCAGTGAAAGCAAACCTGAAAATTCTTATAACTCATTGGAAGAATTGAATTAGTAATTAAAAATCTTCCTGCAAGCAAAATTCCAGGGTCAGATGGTTCAGTGGAAAGTTCAACCTGATATTCAGGGAACAAATAATTCCAGTCTTACACAAACTTTTTAGAAAATAGACAAAGAGGTTTCTTCTAATTCATTTCTGAAGCTGTTATAACCTTGATAACGAAATCTGAAAAGGATAGTAGGTGAATAGAAAAATATAGGCCAATCCCACATATATACAAAAATTCTAAACAAAATATTAGCAAATAGGATCCAGCAATATATAAAAAAGGATAATATACTATCACCAAGTTGGTTTATTCTAAGGTTGATTTAATATTAGAAAAACAATTAATGTAAATCACCACAGTAACAGATTAGAGGGGAAAAGCTTATGATCATCATTTCAAAAGATGGAGTAAAAGTATTTGATTAAATTCAATGTCCTTTCATGATAAAAATTCATAGCCAAATAGGAATAGAAGGAGACTTTTTTAACCTTATAAAAGATATCTATAAAACAAAACACAATCAGACAAAAACAGAGCTTCAAGAAGCAACACAAAAATGAAACCTCACTTTCTCTTTGAGATGAGAAACAAGAATCCAAGATAATAACACAAGAAAAACAATGAAAAAGGAGAAACAAAATTTCCATCATTTGTAGATTATCTCATTGTGTACATTACATTCCATAAGAATTTATAGTTCAAAGGTTAATGTTCATGAATGTTTAGCCAAGTGACTGCTTACAAAGATCAAGGTACAAAAATAAGTTATATTTCTAGACTAGTCATAAACAGAAAATGGAAAATATTTAAATGTAATTTATAATACCATTAGAAATATGAAGTACATGAAAGTATCTGTGCAGTGCCTTTACCGAAATAAATAAAAAACTTTACCATGAGATATTAAAGCATATCTAAATAAGTGGAGAAATATACCATATTTACAGTATGGAAAGCTCAATATTATAAAATGGCATTTCTACTCAAATTTATCAGTAGATTCAATACAATCCTTGTCAAAAATTCAAACAAATTTTTGGTGAAACTTGATAATTACAAAGTGTATATGGAATACAAAGGGCCTAGAAGCGTCAAGACACTCATGCAGAGAAACATGGTTGAATTAGCTATTTTATAAGTTAGCAAAAGTATTATAAAGTTATAATAATTAAAACTATGGTATTGGAATAAAAATGAACAGATAGATGATTGGAACTGAATAGATACCCAGAAACATTTATGGATACTTGATGTTGCTAGAGTGGGCAGTGCAGAGTAGTGGAGAAATAATTTTTTTTCAGGAAATAGTATTCAGATGAATAAGTATCCATTTGGGAAAAAAATAAAGTTGGATTCCTATTTAACATCATTTATAATAAAACATTTCCAGGTGGATAAAATGAAAGGCAAAAAAGTTAGGAAATATTACAGGAGAATATTTAATGATCTTGGAATATTTTAAATATTTTTACATGAGGCATACAAATTTCCTGACCTTATGGTCAGGAAAAGCCCATATTTTTGACTATATAAACACGAAGAATTTCTATTTATCAAGACTTTACAAAAAATTTAAAAAACCCACAGTAAAGAAAATGATATTTGTTGCAGCACATATAATTTATGAAGGACAGGTATCTGGAACATAAAAAGAACCTCTGTAAATCAATAAGGAAGACAGCTTTCCCCAAATGACCGAAACGCTTGAATAAAAGGAAATCCAGAAGTCCGACAAACATATGAAAAATTGTTCAACCTTCTTAGTAATCAGCGAAATGCAAAGTTAAACCACTTGTGATACCAATATACATTCATGAGTTGGGAGAAATAAAAAGTTCAACAATTATCAAACATTTAAAGAAAAATTAATACCAATTCTTTACAAACTCTTCCTGCTACAAAAAAAACCCAGAAAAGGAAGGAACGCTTCATTTTATGAGGGTAGTATTATCCTGATAGCAAAAACAGACAAAGATATCACAAGAAAAGAAAACTACAGACCAATAAGTGTTATGAACATAGACATAAAAATCCTCAACAAAAGCCTAGGAACTAGAATTCAATAATATGTGAAAAGATTATACACTGTGACACAGTGGAATTTTTCCCAGGAGTGCAAGTTTGGTTTAACATTCAAAAATCAATTAATGTAATACACTGAATCAATAGAATAAAGGACAATAATATGATCATCTCACTACATGCAGAAAAAACATTTCACGGGACTTCCCTGGCAATCCAATGAATAAAACTCTCTGCTTCCACTGCAGGGGGCACGGGTTTGATCCCTGGTCGGGGAACTAAGATCCCACAAGCCATGCAGCACAGCCAAAAAACAAAAAAACAAAACAAAAACATTTCACAAAACCCAGCACCTTATCATGATAAAGGCACTCAACAAACCAGGAATAGAAGGGAAATTCCTCAATCTGATAAAGAACAACCATGAAAAGCCTATAGCTGACATCATACTTAATGTGAAAGCTTTCCCCCTAAGATCAGGAACAAGACAAGGATGTCCACGTTCACTACTCTTTTCAACATTGTGCTGGGGTTTCTGGACATGACAATAAGGCAAAAAAATGAAAAGAAGGCATACAGACTGGTAAGGAAGAGATAAAACTATTTGTAGATGGGATGATCTTGTATATAGAAAATCCTTGGGAATCCACTAAAAATCTTTTAGAACTAATAAATGAGTTCTACAAGGTTGCAGGATACAAGGTCAATATACAATGATCATTTGTACTTCTATACAGTAGCAATGAGCAAACCAAGATTGAAATTAAGAAAACAGTTCCATTTGCAATAGCACCAAAAAGAATAGATACCTAAGAATAAATTAACAAAGGCAGTGCAAATTACACTGAAAATTACAAAACATTGTTGAAAGAAGTTAAAGAAGGCCTAAATAAATGAAAAGACATTCTATGTTCATTATTGAAAAGACAATATTTTTAAGATGGCAATACTCCCCAAATTGATATACATATTCAACACAATCACTATCAAAATCCCAGTTGAGTTTGCAGAAATCAGCAAGCTGATCCTAAAATTCATATGGAAATGCAAGGACCCATAATAGCCAAAACGATCTTGAAAAAGAAGGACAAAGGTAGACTCACACTTCCCAATTCAAAACTTAACAACAAAACAAAACAAGACTTACTGCCAAGCTACAGTAATCAAGACAGTGTGATACTGGTATAAGGATAGAGATATAGATCAATGGAATAGAATTTAGAGTCCAGAAATAAGCCTTCACAATTACAGTTAATTGATTTTTGACAAGAGTGCCAAAGCAGTTCAATGGGGGAAAGAATTGTCGTTTCGACTAGTGGTATTAGGACAACTGGGTATCTACATGTAAATAGATATCCATGTGGAATGAGAGTGGACTCACATCTCACACAGTACACAAAAATTAACTCAAAATAGATAAAACCTTAAATGTAAGAGCTGAAACTATTAAACTCTTAGAAGAAAGCATAGATACAAATCTGCATGGCCTTGGATTAGGCAATGGTTTCTTAAATATGACACCAAAAACATGAGCAATAAAATAAAATATAGGTAAACTGGACATCAACACTTTAAATTTTTGTGCTTCAAAAAAAGGATACCATCAAGAAAGTGAAACCTCTATATTTAAAATGGATAACCAACAAGGACCTACTGTATAGCACAGGGAACTGTGCTCAATATTATGGAACAACCTAAATGGGAGAAGAATTTGAAAAAGAATAGATACATGTATATGTTATAACTGAATCACATTGCTGTACACCTGAAACTAACACAACATTGTTAGTCAATTATACTCCAATATAAAATAAAAAGTTAAAAAAATAAAAAAATAAAGAAAGTGAAAACCCAGAGTACAGAAGAAAAGTTTTGCAAATCATATATCTGGTGAGGTAGATATTTATGTATATCTTGCAACTCAGCAATAAAAGGACAAATAGCCCAATTAAAAAATGGGCAATGGATCTGAATAGACATTTCTTCAAAGAAGATATACAAATGACCAATAAGCACAAGAAAAGATGCTCAGTATCATCAGCTATCAGGGAAATGCAAATCAAAACATAAGGTGACATCAAGTCACACCCAGTGGAATCGCTATTATGAGAAAGACAGATAGTAACAAGTGTTGGCGAGGATGTGGAGAAATTAGAACCATCACACACTGCTGGTGGGAATGTAAACTAGTGCAGCGGCTTTGGAAAACAGTTTGGCAGGTCCTTAAAAGGCTAATTAGCCGTAGAGTTACCATATGATCAGGACCTCTACTCCTGGGTATATACACAAGAGATTGAAGCATGTCCACACAAAAACTTGTCCGTGAATGTTCGTAACAGCAGCATGTTCATAATAGCCCAAAAGAGGAAGAACCCTAATGTCCATCAACTTATTAGTGGATAAATAATAACAGCCATACAATGGGATATTATTTGGAATAAAAATGAAATATTAATACATGCTACAACATGGGTGAAGCTTGAGCAATAATGCTAAGTGAAGGATGACAGTCACAAGGGTCCACGTACTGTATGATTCAACTTACGTGAAATGAAATGAACAGGCAAATCTATAGAGACAGAAAGTAGGCAACCATTGTTGCCTAGGGCTGGGGTTGGGGGGGTGAGCAGTGGTGTCTAACAGGTTTGGGTTTCTGTGGTAATTAAAATGTCCTAAAATTTTCAAAATATTAATTCTTTTTTCAGCTTTATTGAGGTATAACTGACAAATAAAATTGTAAGGTATTTAAAGTGTACATTGTGATGATTTGATATATGTATATAAAAATGTTCAAAAGTTGATTGTGACGATGGAAGCACAACTCTGTGAATTTACTAACAACCATCAAATTGTACACTTTGAAAGGGTGAATTGTGTGGTATGTGATACAAAACAAAATTTAAAAACCTCTGACAACACCAAGTGTTAAGGAGTCTATAGCGCAACGGGAACTCTCAGGTGCTATTAATGGGAGTTGCAAATTCGCGTAACCACTTTTTATTTTTATTACTTTTTTCTTTTTTGGCTGTGCGCCTTGTTCCCCGACCAGGGATTGAACCCGTGCCCTCGACAGTGAAAGTGCGGAGTCTTAGCTACTGGACCACCAGGGAATTCCCAGTGTAACCACTTTGGAAAGATGTTTGGCAGTACTATCTTGTAGTTGAAGATATGCACCCCTAAGATTCAGTCATTTCACTCCTGTGTGTACCCCTAGGGAAAATTGTATACACATGGCCCAGGATACATTTATAAGAATAACAGCATTACTTGTAACAACTCCAAACTGGAAACAATCCAAATGTCCATCAGTAGAATGTGTAATTTTATTGTGGTATAGTCATATAATAGAAACCTATCAAGAAAGAGAATGAATGACTTAGAACTATTCTCAGCGAACATGGGTGAATCCTAAAAACTTAATGTTGAGGGGAACAACAAGACACAAAAAATACAGACAGCCCATTTACACAAAGCCTGTTTACATAAAGTTCAAAACCAGCTCAAACCAAAGTTTAGCACTTAGGGGTATATCCATAGGTGATAGAACATTTTAAAATGCAAGAAAATGATTATCTCAAAAGTCAGGAGAGTGTTTACCTTCTCTTTGTGGGGAAGAGACACAAGCGATTTCTCTTTGTGGGGAAGAGACACAAGGCTTCTTCCACATGGTGTGATTACATAGTTGTAGGGTTAATGTTATTCATTAAACTGTACATTTATATTTTTTGTCTTTTTCTGTATGTAATAATATACAATAAAAAGGTCAAGGAAAAGTTTGAAGACAGTTTTGGAACTAATAAAGGGAACATTTTGTTAATATTTCAAACCTACTTTTTATTTATTATTTATAGGTATTTGGAGTGAAGTGGGGAGAATTATATGTGCTTCCGTAAATATAATGCTGCCCTCCTGACCCAGAAGTCGATATATTGCATTATAAACAAAATAACTCATTACCTGTAGTGCCTGGAGTGGGACAGTATACTGAGGTTCAGGAGGGGTTTAGATGAATTGGTGGAAGGAAGATCTCAAAGGGTGATACATAGTATAAATTCCTAACCTTTTGAATCGGGTGTCAGAAAGGGTAATTGGATTCTCTTCAACATGCTTCTTGTTGCTGCTGTCACATAGAAAGATACACTAGATAGATGGAGAGGCTGACCCTGGAAGTCGAATCTCATCTCCTTCCGTAACAACAGAAGGCACAATTCTCCCCCAGAGGATCTCAGTCCATGCCCTGTGCCCAGAATGAAGGTCGCAGCTGATCAACCAGAGTTTGCCGTGCAATGGAGGACTAGAGTAGATTCTAGGTCCCAGTTTTTGCGTAATTTACAAGCTGACTGGGGAGACAAAAGTGACACCCCTAAATAGGAATTTTAAATTTTGAATTACGTGGCTTTAATTATAAGCGTATTAGGAGGGAAAATATTTGCAGATGCCATGCCAGAAAAATGTAGAGATCAATAAGAGAAATATAACAACCTAACAGAAAAATGGGCAAAGGACCTGAAGAGGCAGTTCACAGAAAAAGAAATTCAAACAGCAATAAGCATATGAAAAGCTGCTTGCCTTCACTCATAATTAAAGAACTGTAGATCGAAGTGACAAGGTATTCCTTACCACCTATCAGATTGGCAAACATTTACAGGTTTGAAAATCGCCAGTGTTGGTGAAGATGTAGGGAAAGAAATGTTGTTTGTTGCTGGTAGGAATGTAAATTAGTATTTACTACGCCCTAATTAGTATTACTAACCACCTAATTAATATTTACTAATTATATCAGTACAATCTTTTTGAAGGACAGTTGGCAGTATCAACTATTAAAAAACAAAACCACATACACTTGGACTCAGCAATTTGAGAACTTGGAATTTAGCTCTTGCATATTCTCTTAAAAATATGGCAATATAGACACAGGTACGAAAGTAGTGACATCAGTTGCCTCCACGGGGGGGAACTGGGTGGCTGGGGACTCTGCAGGAAGGATGGAACGAGGATTATAGGCAAAAACGGAGGCTTTTTACTTTATACCCTCCTGTACATTTGGATTTTGAATCATGTGGATGTGATACTCGTGTTTTAAAAATAAGACTTTAAGAAGGGCCTTCAATATAAGTTCATTGGGACAGTATTATAGCAGAGAACTAAAAATTACCCAAAAGTCCACCAAAAGGGGCCTGGTTAAGTAGATATACATATGGTGAAATATTATGCAGCTGTTTAAAGGAGAGAGGCAAATTCCATAGAGAATATCTCCCAGATGCACACAACGAAATCAAGCTACAGATATGCATACAGGGTAATTCTATTTTGTAAGTGAAAATGTCTATATACAGATAATCATTGGGGAGAACTAAATTGGGGAGGAAGATTTATCTTTGTTTTGCAATTTCTATATTGTTCGAATATTTTGCATTTTGTACATATGATTTTTTTTTAATCTTGAAACATTTTAGGAAAGATCTTCAGGAGATCATTAATTCAGCAAACACTGACATTGACTGTGTTCCAGATTCGGTGCTAGGAAGAAAGGATGAAGATATGAAAAGACAGCATCTTTCCTGGAAGAACTCATTCTGTTTGGAGGCTGCAAAAGAATTTATAGTAAATATAATAGAATGGGACAAGCCCTACTCAGAGAGAGTGACTAATGCTGTCTGGAGACTCTGTAAGGGTTTCCTAGGCAGAGAAGGGAATGTTGCCCTAAGCCAGGCAAGTGATGATCAGGACCCAGCCTGGGGCAGAGGCAGTGGGGATGGAGAAGAGCTGATGAGTTGGAAAACTGTTTCGGTAGAACTGACCCAAGTTAGGTGATTCATGGAGTGGGTGGAGCTAGGGGGAGAGGATCGTCAGTGGGGCTAGGGGGCGTCCCTAACCCATGTGATTGGGTTAGGGACATCAACTGAATTTGGGATCATTTTCAGAAGTAGCAGAAACTGTAATGCATATGCTAAGCACTGGGATGTACAACAAGGTCCCTACCCCCAGAGTGGGTTAGAATCTCATCAGTAAGAAAAATATTATTGGCTTCCACTGACCACTGGTCTAAGCTGACACTTCAATTCCTTTTACTGACAACCACTCAACCCCTCCCATGCAACATATGGCAAAGAACACCATCAGTGCCCTCATCATGCAGCTTTGCTGCTCTGGAGTCACACTGTCTGACTTTGCCATTAGGCTGTATGATCTTAAGCAAGTGACCCAAATGCTCTATGCCTCACTTTCCTTATCTGTAGAATGGGCATGATAATAACACCTGTGTCATCAGGCTTTTATGACAAATGATAAAGGATGTCATGCTCAATAAATGTGATCTCGTATTGTTTTATAAAAATTATGGGGGCAGGAATTCAGATCCTCCTCAGCAAAACTCCTAAGTATTTTAAGTTGTGAATAGGCAACATTACTTGAACTATGAAGATTAAATATATACATGCAGGGTTTGGAAATAAAATCCACAACAAAAGTGTCCCTACCCTCTTAGAGTGTGTTTGTTATTGTGCTATATGGTAATTAAACATAAACAGCAAGCCATTCATGTAAATAAAAATAACGAATGTTATTTTTACATAGCCAGGCTGAGCACTTCTGGAGTCAGCTACAGGAGGGAGGAGCTTAGACTGATGGAAGGAGAGAAAGAAGAAAAGTTTGTGGTGCCAGCATCCTCAAGTAATGGGAAGATGTTTACCCATTCATCTGTTATAGACATTTTTGTTGCTTCCACCTCTTGGCTATTGTGAATAGCGCTGCTATGAACGTGCGTGTGAAAATACCTCTCTGAGACCCTGCTTTCCATTCTTTTAGATATATACCAGGAAGTGAAATTGCTGGATCATACGGTAATTCTAGTTTTAACTTTTTGAGGAATCACCATACTGTTTTCCATGGTAGTTGCACCGTTTTATAATCCCACCAATTTCTCTACTTCCTTGCCAACACTTATTATTTTTCATCGTAGTCATCCCAATGGGCATAAGTTGGTATCTCATTGTGGTTCTGGTTTACATTTATCTGATATTAGTGATTCCGAGCAGCTTTTCATGTGCCTGTTGTATAATCATCTTTAGAGAAATGTCTATTCACGTCTTTTGCCTTATTTATTATTTTTTAAAATTGATTTCATTTTTTTGGCTGTGTTGGGTCTTTGTTGCTGCGCGCAGGCTTTCTAGTTGCAGCCAGCAGGGGCTACTCTTAGTTGTGGTGCATGGGCTTCTCATTGCAGTAGCTTCTCTTGTTGCGCAGCACAGGCTCTTAGGTGCGCAGGCTTCAACAGTTGTGGCACGCAGGCTCAGTAATTGTTTTTGCCTTATTTTTAATTGGGTTACTTGAACCTTTTGTTGTTGAGTTACAGGAATTCTTTATATATGCTGGATATTGGTCTAGGTACTTTTGTCATAAGCATCTTTGCTTTAGGCATCTTTGCCACAAGCATTTTTGCTGCATAACTGATTGGCTGTAAAGCAATTTTGCCATAAAAGATAAAATAGTGAAAAATAAAAGAGAAACATTAAAAAGGACATAATGAAACATGAGAAATGAATAACAAAATTAAAGACTTTACTGCAAAATACAAAATATTTGAATACATTGAAAATGTGTGTATATTCATGGCAATACTGCACAAATAATGGATTTTAATTTTGTGGGCTGTATCTAAGCCCTTGTCTTCCAAGTCTTGCATCCATTGGGTTCTACACTTTTTTTTGCTTGTTGATTCATTTCCTTGTTCAGCATGGCACTTTTTCTTTTTTGCTAACATTTCTTCCTTCTTTAAGAGAGGTATCAGTTTCTAAACACTAGGATGCATATCTGTAACTGAACTTTGTGTTGCCTTGTGAAAACCTCTACACTGTTGTGTGTTCTTGGCACACTGTCAAATGTCCGCTAACAGACGTTCCAAAGTTCTGCGGGAAATGTGGGTTCAACTCCATGCCTTTGAAGCCCTCGGCCTCTTCTTCCTCCAATGCAGTACGTTTCAAACTAAGAAACCAACTCTTGGGGCAAATCATGGTCATCTGTCAGCTCGGTAAAGCCAGCGATAATGTTGCTAACTGGGAGAGATGCTAATGCATTTCAACTATTTGAAACCAAACTGTCAAACCCAAAATTGTCAACCAGTTATTTTGTCATTCACAGCAAAATTGCCTTATGGCCAATTAGTTATGCAGCCAAAATGCCTGCAGCAAAAATGCTTATAGTGAAAATACTGAACAGCATGTCCAGTATTTTCAGATGTATTATTTGCAAATATTTTCTCCCATTCCATAGGTTGCCTTTTCACTCTGCTGATATCGCCCTTTGATTCACAAGAGTTTTGAAGTTTGATATAATCTCATTTGTCTTTTTTTTTTTTTTTTGCAGTACGTGGGCCTTTCACTGTTGTGGCCTCTCCCATTGTGGAGCACAGGCTCCGGACGCGCAGGCCTAGCAGCCATGGCTCACGGGCCCAGCCGCTCCGTGGCATGTGGGATCTTTCCGGACCGGGGCATGAACCCGCGTCCCCTGCATCGGCAGGCGGACTCTCAACCACTGTGCCACCAGGGAAGCCCCTCTATTTTTATTTTTGTTGCTTGTGCTTTTGATGTCATACCCAAGATGTCAGTGCCATATCCAATGTCATAAAGATTTTCCCCTATGTTTCTTCTAGGAGTTTTATAGTTTTGGGTCTTATGTTTAGACATTGATTTTTTAAATTTCCACGAGTCCTGGTGAATAAGTAGAATAAAGCTTAAAAAAAAATTAGGGGTAGAAAGAAGGTTGGAAAGCCATCATTTCTAACCTCCAATGTAACAGTCAATTCAGGTAAGGATTGTTGATGGATAAATAAGTTCGTTGAGGGATAAAATATTCTCATGGTCTCAAAGTGTCACTTCTCAGAATCTTACCAATTACCAAGGGCAATTAATTAAGGCTGTGTCTTTAGAGTGGAGAGAGCTGGGAGTCATCACCTGGACTCAGGGATTAAATTTAGCAACACTAATGATGGGACACCTTGACATTCTGTGCCCCCTTAAGTGACAAGAGGAATGCAACATCACCAAGGATGTGCTCTTGTCAAAAATGTTTAACTTGAAATTAAGCAGGAGGAAGGAATCAGACAAATCCAAAATATGAGCTATTCTGGACAAAATATAAGACAACTGGACAAGTGGCCTGGTCTTGTCAAAAGATATCATAATATACTATAATGCTAATATCTAACTTAAAAGAGAGCAGAAAGACATCATAATAAATGCAATGCATGATGCTTGATTGGATCTTGGATAAAAGTCAAAACAACAGCAACTATAGGAAACATTCTTGGACAACTGCAGTTCCTAGAGTGGTTCCTAGTACATAGTGGGAATCTGGGAAATGTTTGTTGAGTGAATGATTGATGGTCGTAGTTAGTGGTGGTGGGTTGGGTGGATGGGGGATTTGGTCATAGCTAAATACCAAGAAATGGGGGTTCATTTCACTACTCTTATAATAATAAATAAAATGCAATAAGAAGAAAATGCATTGCTAATAAACACGGAGAATAACAAGGGAACCTTTTGGTAGAGAAAACTTAGCTGGGGTGAGGACCTAAGGAAGAAGCCCAGAGGCTCCAGGACAATGATAAGGGGCTAAAGCCAAAAGAACATTAAGTGTGTGATGAAAGGAGAGGGATTTCTGGAGGAGGAAGGAGTACTGAAGCTAAAAAAAAATCCAAAAGAAGAAATGGAGGGCATTGAAAAAAATGAGTGAGGCTCTGGTGGGGTATGTTGATGGTGGGGAGGCTGTGTGCATGTGAGGGGGGCAGGGCGTATGTGGGAACTCTCTATACCTTCTGCTCAATTTTGTAGTGAACCTAAAACTGCTCTAAAAAATAGTCTATCAAATAAAAAGTAAGGGAGAAGGGAAGGATAGGGGCAGGCAGTGACCTTTTCCTCCCCGTAAAATGTCTCTTCAAAGAAAAAAGCATCTATTGATGAGCTGTAACTCGTTCCTCTACTTGACATTTGGAGATTGTATGAGAAATCCTGCCACGAGATATCTGGGGGCTGCACGCTAAAGCCTGCTTAATCCCAGATGGCTGCAAGGGGTGGGTTTCTTTCCTCCTGACTTCTGGGCTGAAGATGCCTTTCAGAGGAAGATCCCTTGGCCTCATAAGAACACACACTGAGGGCTTCCCTGGTGGCACAGTGGTTGAGAATCCGCCTGCCAATGCAGGGGGCATGGGTTTGAGCCCTGGTCCGGGAAGATCCCACCTGCCGTGGAGCAACTAAGCCCGTGCACCACAACTACTGAGCCTGCACTCTAGAGCCTGCGAGCCACAACTACTGAGCCCTCATGCCACAACTACTGAAGCCTGTGTGCCACAACTACTGGAGCCCGCGCCTAGAGCCCATGCTCCGCAACAAGAGAAGCCACGACAATGAGAAGCCCGTGCACCGCAACAAAAAGGAGCCCCCGCTCACCACAACTAGAGAAAGCCCACGTGCAGCAACGAAGACCCAATGCAGTAAAAAAAAATAATAATAAAAAATAAATGTATAAAAAGACACACGCTGAAAAGTGAGCTTCCCCAGATGCACAAAGGCAACGCTGGGAGGAGTGGTGGGCGTGGGGTCCTGATGCAGGGTGACCTTTTGCGGTGACCTACGCCTCCATCGCTATGAACATCTTCAGAGCCCTGTTGACACGTGTCCATACAAATACCTTTTCATCTCTGCAGATGTCCATTCGGCAAGAGCAAGTCCATGTGCCAATGTGTGTGCTGACCCACAAAAACTGTCCATCAAAAATAGCAAGCTGGGGGGCTTCCCTGGTGGCGCAGTGGTTGACAGTTCGCCTGCCGATGCAGGGGACACGGGTTCGTGCCCTGGTCCGGGAGGATCCCACATGCCGTGAAGCGGCTGGGCCTGTGAGCCATGGCCGCTGAGGCTGCGCATCCGGAGCCTGTGCTCCGCAACGGGAGAGGCCACAACAGTGAGAGGCCCGCGTACCGCAAAAAAAAAAAATAGTGAGCTGGCCATAAAAAGGAATGAAATTGTGCTATTTGCAGAGACGTGGATAGACCTAGAGACTGTCATACAGAGTGAAGTAAGTCAGAAAGAGAAAAACAAATATCATATAATACCTCTTATATGTGGAATCCAGAAAAATGATACAGATGAACTTATTTGCAAAGTAGAAATAGAGACACAGAAGTAGAGAACAAACGTATGGATATCAAGGGGGAAAGGGGGTGGTGGGATGAATTGGGAGATTGGGATTGACATATATGCACTACTATGTATAAAATAGGTAACTAATGAGAACGTCCTGTATAGCACAGGGCGCTCTACTCAGTGCTCTGTGGTGACCTAAATGGGAAGGAAATCCAAAAAAGAGGGGATAGATGTATACATTTATCTGATTCACTCTGCTGTAGAGCAGAAACTAACACAACATTGTAAAGCAACTGTAGTCCAATAAGAATTAACTAAAAAAAATAGCAAGCAGACCCTTGTGTGAAACCACCCTCTGAGAAGCAATATGCCTTTCTTTCTCTTGTTTCTCCTGGGGAAACCCCTTGACCTACAGGTAGTCTGTGTTTCATGCAGAGGGGCTGCAAGAGGAGGAGAAGGAGTTGGAGGGTTAGTTTAGAGTTTATCGAATGAGAGTGATCATGCTTTGTTTGAAAATCTTTCTATATTATTGGCCCTCTTAGCAATATTTGCAGTCCATTCATCTATTAGGATTTATAGTCATACTGCCTGACGCCTATGAGCTTTTATTTTATTTTTTAAAATTATTTATTTATTTATTTATGACTGTGTTGGGTCTTCGTTGCTGCGCGCGGGCTTTCTTTAGTTGCAGCGAGCGGGGGCTGCATTGTGGTGCGTGGGTTTCTCATTGCAGTGGCTTCTCTTGTTGCAGAGCACGGGCTCTAGGCACGCAGGCTTCAGTAGTTGTGGCATGCAGGCTCAGTAGTTGTGGCTCTCAGGCTCTAGAGCATAGGCTCAGTAGTTGTGGCATACGGGCTTAGTTGCTTGGCGGCATGTGGGATCTTCCCGGACCAGGGCTCGAACCCGTGTCTCCTGCATTGGCAGGTGGATTCTTAACTACTGCGCCACCAGGGAAGTCCTGCCTATGAGCTTTTAAAGAGCTTAAAAAATGTTTGAGACCTTGAAAAAAAAGTCTATCTCCAAAATTAAGAAAAAAAGAAAAAGTTAAATGAACAGATGTTGAAACTAAATATTCACAAAATGCAACTGCATATCAATTGAATGAATTATTAAATTTATTGTTCATAAAATTTCATTATATTAAAAAACTATCACCAAGGGGGAGGGAGGGAAGAGGAGGGAAGTAATGGGAGTTTGGGATTAACAGAGGCAATCTATTATATATAGGATGGACAAACAACAAGGTCCTACTGTATAGCACAGGGAACTATATTCAGTATCCTATAACAAACCATAATGGAAAAGAATATGAAAAGTAATATATACACGTATAACTGAATCTCTTTGCTATACAGAATAAATTAACACAACATTGTAAATCAACTATAGTTCAATAAAAGTTTTAAAAATAAAGAAAGAAACAAACAAACAAAAACCCATCTGTAGATTTGATTTTCTCACTTCACAAGAATTCTGGTATAAGCTGAATGCTGAGAATTCATAGGTAAATTAAATGTGTTCCTTGGAGCTAAACAATTTCAAAAGCAACTTAGAAAAATCCTCTTAATTTTTTTTATAGCAAAACCATATTAATGTGAGCTTGAGGTATATTTTATAATGTTTGATGGTGATGTGGGGTGAGGCTGTAAGGATGGATACAGTCTATGAGATCTTAAAGCAGATCATCACAGTGTGGTTTTCCTACAAGGGTGTTCATCACAGGTGTGCTTTATAATAGTAAATAACTCAAAGCAATGTAAATCTCACCAAGTAGGGACTAGTTTAACAAATGATAGTACCACAAAATGGATACTAGATGATCACTGAAAATGAAGTTGTAGGAGAATCTTTAATGATCTAGAAAGATATTTAAATATAATACAGCTTGTACAATATGGTTGTTTTTTTTTGTAATAGAAAAAAATATTCTTAGGAAAAAGACTGGCAGGAGACATTCCAACACGGTAATGATTAGTGGTTATCTCTGGAGCATAGAATTACAAGTGAGTTAGGTTTTCTTTTTAAAAATGCTCAGAGTTTCTTGGTGGCGCAGTGGTTAAGAATCCACCTGCCAATGCAGGGGACATGGGTTCAATCCCTGGTCCGTGAAGATCCCACGTGCCGCAGAGCAACTAAGCCCATGTGCCGCAACTACTGAGCCTGCACTCTAGAGCCTGCGAGCCACAACTATGGAGCCTGTGCTCTAGAGCCTGTGAGCCACAACTACTGAGCCTGCGTACCACAACTACTGAAGCCCACGCACCTAGAGCCTGTGCCCTGCGACAAGAGAAGCCACCGCAATGAGAATCCCGCGCACCACAATGAAGAGTAGCCCCCGCTTGCCACAGCTAGAGAAAGCCCATGCACAGCAATGAAGACCCAATGATAGACCCAATGAAGACCCAGTCAAAATAAATAAAAATAAATAAATTTAAAAAAATTCTCTTTAGTTTCTACTATGAACATTTATTGGTTCTGGAAAGCAGACAGGTAAGATTTATAAAATGGGAAAGCCTTTATAGATGGTAATTAGTAAATTCTAACCAAAGAAGCCTATGTATGGGCATGGGTTGAGTGGAAATTGCTGACATCTCCTGCTCTTATGTCTAAGGTTGAACACCACAGAAACATTACTTAGACACAGATTTTTGACTGAATCATGACAACAAACACTCATGTCACAACCAGTAGTCAGAATAAACCATCTTAAAAATAAACTGAATTTTGCAGTACTTCAGTATCTCCTCCTTATACTTAGGATAAGATCTTAAACCTTTATCACAGCCGTCCCCATCTCCCCAACTCTGTCCACATCCCCAGGGTCATCTTTAGCTCCTCACAGGCTCCAGTGTGAAAATCTGTCATCATAGAAAGATGTCCCCTATCACACTGGCGAGGAAAAAGCAGATTAAGACGCATGCATGGCTTATCCCCATTTATGAAAAACGAACACATGTATTTTAGTCTATATATATATGCACGGCACTTTCTGTAAGGAGATACTCAAAATGTTAAGTGATTACCCCCAGGTGATGTCATTTTGAGTAATTTTTAAAAAATACATGGCTTGAAACTCTTACAGAGATAGTGTCATTTTTACAAAAAGGATCTGTGACTCTGAACATTGTCTCACTCACTCTTGTTTCACTTTAACAGCTGAGAGGAAAGAACAAATTAAATAAGATCCCAAAGTTAATTTTTAAAGAAGGAAATAGTTCTAGGGTAGTAGGATGAAGTGGGACTGCTGAAATATTTGGTTTCATTCTGTGGGCATGTGTGATTGGTCTTGAGGCTGAAGTGACCACTGAGCATGTTATGAGGGGGACAGAGGTATTTGTTGATCTTTTTTTTCCCCCAGGCTAAGGGCTCAGGACATCAACACTGCTGAAGCCACTGGTCTTCCCTAGACAGGTACAGGGTCATCCGCCTTTAGGCAACAATCATAAATGTGCCCAAGGGGCCCGCTGGCTTGGGGACGGTGCCAATTTACAGGCCAAACACGTGAAAGAAGAAAACCACCTTCGAGAGCTGAACATTCAACAACCGATTTAAAGCGTTGTGAGAGGCGCTGTAGAAAGATGGTTGACTGGAAGGATCTAGGGTCAGAGAGGCTCTGTCCCAAGCCTGCCCTATCACTCATGACTTGTGGGACCTTCTCAACATTCCAGACATGGTGATGGGCAACTCAGCTCCTGTGTCAGTGAAGGACTCGCTGGCCCAGCTTCTGGAAGTGTGATCAGCAGACTGTCTGCAGGCATCAGCCCCTTTGAGGTCTGCCTCAGCTGCAGAGCCATGTCACCCAAAGTCCACCCTTCTGGGGGGTCCCATGTCCCATGACTGACTGAAAGGGAGTATAGAGACCTGGTCCTCCCACCTCAATTTGACACAACTCTGAAAGGTCGGTCATTCTATCTCCAAAGCTTCTGATGGGTTGCCTGAGTCCAGCGATGGTTTGCATCAGAGCTCAACTTCTCCTTCTGTTCACTCCAGTCCCCATGCCCTCCTTCCATGGGTGTTGATCTAAAGGGCGCTCTCTCTAAGCCATGCAAAACCACCCCTGCTCAAGGACACTCCCTAACAAACACGCTGCCCAATAATCCAGTCTGCTTTCTGGGGAGCTCAACCTGGGACATTTAAGTCATTGAATTACTCTGAGCCCCCATTTCTTCATCTATAAAAGTCAGGATGATAGTAATAATGCCCACTACATAAGGTTGAGAATTACATGAGATCATGTACATAAAATGCCTGGCACATGGTAACTATTATGACTGTAATTAAAAAAGAAGTAGCCTATCCTTGACCACTCACCATCATCAAGTGTATCAGATAGTTTAACCTCAAAGAGAAGGGTCTTGAAGACATGGACATAGGATAAATCTAAGTTGGTGGAATACAAGAAGGTTTGGAGCGAGAGGTGTGATGAATGAGGGCAGCATAAAGGGGGTGTCTCCTAGTAAGAGTCAGCCAATAGACATCTGGTTTACCAGTGAATCTCTTACGAGTTTGCTCAGCACAGCCCCGTAGGATCTGGCCACTTCTCAGCAAACGGACCAAATGGAGGTCCTGGCCAGTGATGCTGAGAGGAGGAGCTGCAGTGTCTTCTGCAAGATGGAAGCACTCTAGACATATCTGACACGGGGGATGGCAGCCCACACTCCAGGGCTGTGTACATAGTAGGACCGTAGATATGTGTGAGGCCGGGTCCTCACACTCTAACAAGGAAGGGAGAGAAAGTGGACCGTGCTGATGGGAGAGCATACGCCCTCCCTACTGTTGCCACTGTCTTCTGCTGACCTCCGCTCACCCCGCGCATTTCCTGGGCTTTGGCATCTGGCTCCTGGTCTTCCCCACCCCCATGCCTGCTGTCACACTGCGCATGTGCCGCTCAATGCTGAGCTGCAGAGCGATCAATGACATTAGAGTGACTGGGACTTTTTGTTCCCTGGGTTGTTTTTGTATTTGCCTTGGCTGCATTTTCCTCTAGAAATCTGTGTCCTGGGTATAGATTTGGCTTTGGGAGAGCTGTCCATCTGGATTTGATTGTAAAGTGCTGTCTTGTATTTAAAGCTATGGTTGTCCATGATGAAGCGCAGACCCGTGGATGTGGTTTTCTGGTCCAGAGATGGCACAAAGCCTCTAGGGCTTAGACGAATGCAGGAGGCATGGGGTCTGTAAAGTCATCTGGTGTTCTGAGACACCTGATTTGTCCCCAGGCTCTGGCAAGGGAAGCTTGGAGCAGCCTTGGGCTGCCAATCTCTTTATACAGAGCCTATAAATTTTAGAAATCTTACTTTGAAGGTATCATTTAGCTAGCACATAATTTTTCTGATGGTTTATTGACACACAAAAATAATGTTTGCAATACTCCAAGTTTGGACTAGTGTGTTGATGGTCTACCATCTGGCATTATTGGGAAATAAGGTAATTTTCTCTCTCTCTCTCTGAAAAAAAAGAAATCCCATAAATAGAGAAATCACTTTCAAGGTAAATCTTTCTACTATATAATACATACTACTCCACCTTTTTTCAAAAAAAATTCGTCTCATTATTGAATACTAATTATCTACCAGCCCTTTACAAACATTATTGCATTCAGCCCTTAACAACCCTGCAAAGTACATATTATTATCACCATTTAGCCAGTAAGAAAAACGGAAGCTCAGAGAACTTATGTAACTTGGCTAAAATCACATGTTGGGTGAGTGCCAGAATGGAGATTTGAATCCAATTTTTTCCAACTCCAAAGCCTACGTTTTTGCTATCACACTGTGATAACTCTCCCACTTTTTACAAATTAGAGATTATAAGCATCTTTTTCACCTTTACTTGATGTATTAGAGGCAAAATTATAAAAATCAGTGATAATACAGTGCTGAAATAGTGACTTAGGTGAGACCCCTGGTTGAGGTAACAAAAATCCAGTGGTGCTTGCTCAAGCAAAGAAAGAAAGATTTATTGGAAGACAGAGTGCATTGCAAGATGTGAGGGCACTGTGCGATCAGGTCTCAGGAATGAGCTGGGACTTGAGACTCAAACTTCTCAGACTTTCTCCATCCCTCATCTCTGCTCTACTCTGTGCCTCTGTTTCTGTCTTCTTTTTTCTCTTCCCACCAGTCTGGAGGTAGGCAGTCCAGGGTTGGTGCTGTGGTTCTTCAATACCATCAGAACCTAGCTGCCTCATAGCCGGCTGCCTGCCCTGCCTTTCTTTTGCTATTGTTCTCATTATCAGAAGGTGGTTGCCATATCTGCAGACATCAGATTCTTATTCTAGGCTGGAATACAGGAAAGGTTAGGGGCAATAGGGAATTTTCCTTTTCATTCAGGAGATGCCCCAGTAAACAGTCATAGATCTCTCCCTACTTTCAGAAAGCTTATAATCCTTCAGGGAAGATAAACAAAGAACAGTTAATCACATAATCAAAGACTTCTGTTAAGAAGATGCAAGAGTACCCAAGAGAAATGAGCGCCTATGTCTGAAAGACAGCTGTAAGAATATCCATATAGCTTTATAATAGCACCAAACTGCAAATAACCAAAACGTCCATCAACCAAAGAATGGATAAGTAAATTGTGGTATATTTATAAAGGGGAGATTACTTAGCAAAGTCCCCTCTGCCCCCCTCTTCCCAATAAAAAGCCCCAAACCACTGCCACATGCAACAACATGGATCAATCTCACAGGCGTAAGGTTGAATGAAAGAAGCCAGACATATTCCATTTATATGAAGTTCAAGAAGAAACACTAGATGTCAGAACAGTGGTTGCATCTGGAGGGGGGTTATTGATTGAGGGGAGTCATGCAGGGCCTTCTTGAATGCTGGAAATGGTTTGCCTCTCACTCTGAATGCAGGTGTACAGTATGTAAATTCATTAAGATGTACTCTTATTGTGCTCTCTTTTCTCTATTTATATTAGACCTCGATTATTTTAAAAATTTATTTTATATTGGAGTATAGTTGATTTACAATGTTGTGTTAGTTGCAAGTGTACAGCAAAGTGGTTCAGTTATACATATATCGATTCTTTTTCAGATTCTTTTCCCACATAGGTTATTACAGAGTATTGAGTAGAGTTCCCTCCACTATACAGTGCAGTACTATATATAGTACAGTAAAAATGCTCACACTCAATTTTTTAAAAGGTAGGTATGCATGGCACTTAAAAGGGAATTTTCAATCTTTCCCCAAACAAACAAATAATAAATAGTCCAGGAAACTTGTAATTGGACTTGTAGTTTTCACTGTCAGCTCATGATCGTGTAGCACAGTGATTCTCAATCCTGGCTGTACGTTAGCATCACCTTCCTTCTATTTTAATTTTGTTGATTTTAATTTGGTTTTTGACATAAGCAATCGATTTAGCTGGTTTAATATTCAACAGATTTTAAAAGGTACACAGTGAAAAGTTGCCCTCTCACCATAACCCACCAGCCACCCAGAGGCAACCACTGTCCCTAGAGTCTTATAAATGTTTCCAGAGATATTTTATGCCTAGATAAGCAAAGACATGTGTACATTATCATCTCCTGCACAAATGGTAGCATATGGATGTATACCAACTTCATTCGTATAACACTCTGTCTTGGAGATTTTTCCTCATCAGTATGTAGACAACTTCCTCAGTCTTTTAAAAAAAAATGATTACATAGTATTCCAGTGTATGGGTGTACTATAATTTATTTGAGTCCTGAGGACTTTTAAAACATGCTCATGTTCTAGGTTTTCCCTGGATCTAATGCATTGGAGGTGACACCTGGGTATGATGTGCAGACAGAAGTGGGAACCGCTGGTGTAGCTTATGGGTCTCTTTCTTCTTCAATCTAAGACAGGAATGATGCTGGTTTCCTAGAGCTCAGAAAGCTGGTTCAGGGTTTTGGAAAGTCAGATAAATTCCTTCCTTCTGTCGAACAGAAAGCAATCATAGATAAGACTCTCATTAGCAAGAGACACAGTGACAGGAAATTGAGAAAGGCTGGCCGCAAGCCCTGGACCTGTACACAAGAGTAGGGAGGGGGGCTGTGCGGAGCAGCCTCCAAGCTTGCAGACCTCGTAGGACTTATCAGGCAGAGAGAACACAAACTAAGACGTGTAAGATGGGGGAAGCTCTTTTCAGATTCTCTGGGCTGCAGCAAAGCAGCAGATTAGTTTCAGGATGGGTAAGTGAAAGATGGGATATTGAGAAAAATAATAATCCAAACTATACTTGTAGTTCCTTGGGCTAAAATATGTCTTCACACAGTATGAGACTGTTCTCCGAGCTTATCAGCTTCCAGTAGCCAAAGAAGTTGACTACAGGTAGGGCCCAATCAGGAAAGGTATTATAAACTCAAGGGGAAACATTGTCCTACTATCATAAAAAAGTATTGTGTTTTTCAGTCTGAATTCTATGTGGAAATTTGATCAACAAATCTCAGAAAAATATGCTAGGACTCGAGAAGGGCTTTAAAACCGTTAAAGGAATGGGCAAGGATGGGAATGAGAAAAGAAAGTATTTGGGCTTTTGAAGATGGTAAAACTGATGGCTGATACACTTATTTAAAAAAAATAAAATAAAATAACTTCCAAATTGGAAACAGCCCAAATGTCCTTCAGTGGGTGAATGGTTAAACTGTGCTACATCCATACTGTGAAATACTATTCAGCAATAAAAAGAAACAGACCATTGATATGTATAGCCACTTGGACGGATCTCAAATCTCAAAAGGTTACATACTGTATGGTTCCATTTATATAACATTCTATAAACAAAATTATAGAGATGGAGAACAGATTAGTGGTTGCCAGGAGTTACAGGCGGGGAGGGAAGTCGCTGGATCTATAGAAGGGCAACATGAGGGATCTTTGTGGCAGTGAAACTGTTCTGAGGCTTGACTGTGGTAGTGAATATACGAATCTACACGTGATAAAATTGCATAGAACTAAATGCACACATACACACACAAGTGATATTTCCTAGTTGTGATACTGTACTGTAGTTACACAAAATGATACCATTAGTAGGAGATTCGGTGAAGGGTACATGCAATCACTCTGTATTACTTTTCACCGCTGCATGTGACTCTGCCATTATCTCAAAATCTAATTAAAAAAAATTAAATAAGCCTAGAATGTTAGTGCTAGAGAAAAGTAGAAATAGACAAAGCTACATTGACACTGATTTTTATCCAGTTCAAAAGGGGCAGCTCTTGACCTTTAATACAAGTAGATTTAAAATCAATAGAACTATGTACCTTTTCATACATTGAGTAATGAACTTATGAAATACGTTCACCTAAGAGATGTAAGAGGATAAAGATATAAATATACTTTTAAAAAGCAAGAATGGGTCTCTAAGACACCTTAAGACATTTTGGAAACTCTCCTAACCTTGGAGCTTGACATCACAAAGAACCACGTACTTTCACAACAGGGTCACAATGTGAGATTTAAAAATTAATCCAACAAACATTTGCTGAGCTCTTCCCATGTGTCAGGCACTGTCCCAGGTGCCATGTGTTAGAAAAGCAGAAGACACGGCACAGCCCTCTCCTCCAGAAGCTCATTACCCAGAGTCCTTCTGTAACTTTGTACATGTTCCACTGTTCAGGAATTCAATGCTGGTGATATTATTTATGGAATAGAAGTGAATGTCATCCTGACAGATATTATTTTTAATGATATCCTGATTAATAGTCACACTTGAGGCTATTTTAAAAATGGAAGCAGTCACCATGAAGTGTGATAGGAATTACCCCAAAATAGACCATTTTATCCTCTGTGAATAATTTAGACCCTGGCACTCTGAATGCAGTGGAGAGCATGAGGATTGTGAAAAAGCTGATTGGGAGCTTTTAGAAAGTAGGGCCCGTATTTTATTGTCTCTGTATCCCAGGACTTAACAGTGTGTGCTTGGTATCCACCAGGAGCTCGATAAATGCTGAGTTGACAACCTAGAGGCTCTTTTTCTTGTTTTATATGAATTTAGGCCAGAAGGAGCTGATGGGGCTCTGCCATTCATGACTGGGAATCGATTTTGACTAGGGTCAGGAGGATCTGGGGTGGGATATAAAAGAAAAGAAAATTAAAAAACTGAATGGAGACGTAAAAGGCCATTGGCACAGGGCTGACTTGTAACTGTACCTGTGAAACGCCTTTGGCAATCAGAGCACTCAGGTCTGCAATAGCTCTGCTACTGTGGACTTGAGATTTACTTCTGGGTAAAGGAACAGAATCCTACCTGCTCACTCCTTTCCTTTCAAAAGTAGTGTGGAGGGACTTCCCTGGTGGTCCAGTAGTTAAGATGCCATGCCCCCAATGAAGGGGGCCCGGGTTCGATCCCTGGTCAGGGAACCAGATCCCGCATGCCGCAACTAAAATGATCCCACGTGCCACGACGAAGATCCCGCACGCTGCAACTGAGACCCAGCGCAGCCAAATAAATAAATAAATAAATATTTAAAAAAACAAAACAAAACTAGTGTGGGGATGCACCTTGATTGACCATTTAACTTTCACGTAGATATTAGCCCAGCATCATGAACATTATAAAAATGATACCATGGCAATGGGAAGTCATTCTGAATATTTCTTGGTGGTGAGCTCCCCAGTAAGACAATTATTGGAGAGATATGGGAGAAAATGAAGATGGTCTTTAACATCCTTGGCCATCAGGGGCAGTGTTTACTTTGACTTGTAAAAAAAAAAAATAACAAATACCTACCAGTATGGTGGAGACTATGTAATGATAAAGAAGTTTATCTCTGTGGTTTTTGGCAGAAGTGGATGTTTAGATCAATGCTCAAGGATTAAAAAACACCATGTGCTTATTCTTTTGTTGACTGTAACACTTTTTTTCTTTCTGCCCCCCTGGAGTCAGAGAAGACCTGGAGCATTGTAGAGTGGTGATTGCACCTCACGGACCTCTAACTAGAGGGATCATAATTGACTAAAGACCCCCGGTACTTCGCTCTGGAATCCATTGCAGTATTTGTGCTGAGTCCATGTTTCCCACCGGGAGCTGCCAACAAATGACTAAGTGCGCAAGGATACTAGGACTTCTCTGACGGTTGGCTTTGGCTCCAGCACTCCCTGATGACCTTGTAGAAACTTCCTTAGACTTCATGGCACTCTAGCATGCTTCTATTCAATTCCTTCCTTCCCTCCCTCTTTCACTTGGGGTCAGACTTGCTTTGAGGTCTGACATGGCTCTCCAGCCTTTTGGGTTCTCTCCCCATTTGCTTTCCCACAGGCATAGAATCTTTGCGTGCTTAATCCCTCCTTGGTGTTTGCTTCTCAGAGGACCTGGACCAACACAAGTGGTACTGAGAGTAGTCTGAGAGAACAGGGGGCAAGTTGGGGATGTGGGCCTGGATTACCCACCACCCAACACATGAAGAGGAAGGTTAGGGGGTGGAACATGGATAGTCTCTGGCACAGCAGGACGGCCCAATTGCTAAAAACTTTACTGGTGGTGACCTGGGAAATGTCATGGTGGAGGGGAATTCTGTGGCAGGTGTGGTGATGCAGGAATTTGAAAAATATGGGGAGAACAATGCCTACAAAGACAATGGAATTCACTGTTTACTGCAAAGTTGTGCTGATGCCCTGCAAAAGGATAATGAGAGACCGAAGGCTATTAACAAGCAGATAAGGGCTAAGTGCAAGAGCCAGAATGCCCTGGTGGTAGTTCACAAAGAGGCCTTGCTACCCAGAGTGCAGAGGCAGAGATACTTGAGCGGCAGGCTGAAGACCTCATTGTGAGTCACAGCTCCAGAGATGTTCGAATGCTCAGCTACGGCAGGTCTGTTATGCAAAGGACAGGGCCATGGGAAAATCTGTACTATGGAGTGAACTGTGGTCCACCCAAATTCATATATTGAAGCATTAATCCCCAATGTGACTATATTTGAAGATAAGGCTTTTAGGAGGTAATTAAGGTTAAATGTGATTATAGGGGTGGGGCCCTAGTCTGATGGGAATGTGGCCTTACAGAAGAGGAAGAGCTTTCTCTTTCTCCCTGCCATTCCCTTCCCCCATGCCATGAGGACACAGCAAAAAGGCAGCCTTCTGCAAGCTAAGAAGAGAGATTTCACCAGAAACCAAATTGCCTGGCACCTTGATCTTGGACTTTTGAGCCTCCAGAACTGTGAGAAAACAAATGTCTATTGATTAAACCATGCAGTCTGTGGTATTTTCTTATGGCAGGCCTAGCAGCCTAAGACAATCTGGGACCCTGAAACATGGGACACACCTTATAGCTAAGGAAGTGCAGAAGTGGGTAATTGTATCATATACCACACCACCTTGAGAGAGTTGGCCTCATAGAATCCTGGAGTGTCCTTCTAAAGAAGCAACTGAAGTGCCAGCTTGCAGGAAATACCCTGAAAGGATGGGATATCATCTTTCAGTGCCCAAAGACCTATATATGGCCTGTGTTCCTAAAAGGAAAAACACATAAGTCTGGAATCTGTGGAATTAAAGAAACTCCAATAAAAAATTGGAGTTGAGACAAGCTTGTAGGGGGAGACCTCATGCCCTGCCATGCATTGTTAATTATTCCAAACAGGAAGAGATGTAGGCCTATATCTCTGACAAGAAGATGTTGCCTACTTTACTGTTCATTGGGAAGAAGTAAACTTCTCTCTACCCCATGACAGCCCAGACAATCAAAGACTGTAGTAGTACAACCAATGAGAAACCTCCATACTTTGGACTCCCAGATTCCTCCAATGGACTCTTTGGTTATTATAGCCCCTCCCAGCTCTTCCCTTTTCCCTTTAAAATCAAGTTCCCCTTCCTTGTTCTCTGGATTTGCCTATGATCCATCATAGTCACATATCCCAAATGACATTCCTTTGGCCATTCCCAAATAAACTTGCTTTTGCTGGTAAAATAACTGGCTATTTTTATTATTAAAGTTGACATTTTTGGTGTCAGAAGTGGGATCCAAAACTCCAGAAATGATGGCCCCCTGGAATTGAGTGAGGTACTCACACCAATCCCCTGTGCTCATTGCTTCCATGAAGGCCTCCTGCTTTCAGTTTCGTGAGTTTTCCCTACGATTTCAAGCTTTGCTCTTTTTGCATTTTGAGCTCTCTGACTTTATTCTGGATCTGGAAAGGCTTTGTCCTGTCAGGGGAAAGATTTCATCTTTTCCAGTTTAAGGCTTTGTCGTTGGTGAGTACTCAGTTGTTTTCTGAAATGCAAGGTAGCGAAGTTCTCTTTGGGGGATCAGACTAACTGGAATCCAAGTTGGGTTTTTTTGTCTGTAGATTCCTTTTGGGATTCAGGCTAGCACTCTAGCAACTTTCTTGTGTTTTCAGAAGAGCTTAGGAAAATGGGATCCCAGCCATCTAAATGTTCTAAAGGCAGCCCTCCTTTGGAGGCTCAGGCTCATTTTATGTTTAAAAACTGTGACTTCACACATGCTCAGTTTTAAACTAAGTGGTCTGACCAAACTAAAAGTGATCTAGAATTACAATGGTCATTATGAAGAACTTTTGATTTCACGAAGTTCAGTTTTCTTAAGATTAAATTGGAGTACTGCAGTTCTAAAATTAAGCAGAACAAATGGTATATTTATTTTCATTGGTACCCAGAAGCTTCCAATTGTGCACAAAACTATAAAGTTGCCTCTTTGCAAATGCCATTTCTACATTGGCTGAAAAAACTAAAAAACTAGAAAAGAATTAAATGACTTCTGGGGACTTCCCTGGTGGTCACAGTGGTAAGACTCCATGCTCCCAATGCAGGGGACCCAGGTTCGATCCCTGGTTGGGGAACTAGATCCTGCATGCATGCCACAACTAAGAAGCCTGCATGCCACAACTAAAGATCCCACATGTTGCAACAAAGATCCCGCATGCTGCAACTAAGACCCGGCACAGCCAAAATAAATAAATTTTTAAATAAATAAATAAATACATGGTTTCTGAAAACTCATGTTTCTTGTGCTCCCCTCCCCTTTGTTGTCTCAGGTGCCATCTTTTGTGTCTTCCCTGGCAGCCATTTTGTGCTCAGACTCTGCCCCCTGTGCCATCTTCCTCTCTCTTCCTCTGTGAAAACCTGCCCCTTTACTTATTTTTTTTAAACTTAAAAGTATATTTATTTATTTATTTTATTTATTTTTTTGGCTGCATTGGGTCTTAGTTGCAGCACTCGAGATTTTCGTTGAGGCATGCGGGATCTTTCATTGCAGCACACGGGCTCTTCATTGTGGCACACGGGCTTCTCTCTAGTTGTGATGTGAGGGTTTTCTCCCTCTAGCTGTAGTGCATGGGCTCCAGGGCGCATGGGCTCTGTAGTTTGCGGTACATGGGTTCTCTCATTGAGGCGTGCAAGCTCAATAGTTGTGGCGCACAGGCTTAGTTGCCTCATGGAATGTGGGATCTTAGTTCCCCAACCAGGTATCGAACCTGTGTCCCCTGCATTGGAAGGGGGATTCTTTACCACTGGACCACCAGGGAAGTCCCAAAACCTGCCCCTTTAAAATTGGACCCTCTAAGGATCCAAATGCTAACCCCCTAATTACTGTTTCTAATTTAAGTGGAACAAAGAAACAACTAGAAAGAAAGATTAAAGTAGCAATCGCCCTAGACTTTTTTTTTTTTTGGCTGCATTGGGTCTTTGTTCCTGTGTGAGGCCCTTCTCTAGTTGCGGCATGTGGGGGCTACTCTTCGTTGTGATGCGCTGGTTTCTCATTATGGTGGCTTCTCTTGTTGCAGAGCATGGGCTCTAGGCACTCAGGCTTCAGTAGTTGTGGCTCTTGGGCTCTAGAGCATAGGCTCTGTAGTTGTGGCTCACGGACTTAGCATGTGGGATCTTCCCGGACCAGGGCTCAAACCTGTGTCCACACTGGCAGGCAGATTCTTAACCACTGCGCCACAGGGGAAGTCCTAGACTTTTGACAATAGACAAATATATTCCAAAACTCCTAGGAGAAAACTTGCTTTCTGTTTCTGTCTGTTTGTTGAAGCCTTTTGGTAAGTCATCCATCTTGTTCAAAAGGGGGAAATTTTGTTTTAAATAAGTCCACCTAAGGGACACCCTTAAAAGAGAGGATCCCAAACCTCTCGGGAGACAATGAAATGCATTCTTTGATTGGTATGCAGGAGTTTCTAAAAGACAAAGAGATGCCCAAAACAGCTAAGATAGAAAAGTATCCTTACAGCATGCAAAACAAAACAAGCAAAAAACTTTGGTCATTTGAGCAAGTAACCTTAAATTAGTCCATCTTCCAGAAAAATAATTTAGATTCAACTATTCTTTTGAGTTTGTATCTGAGATATGGCTAAAATCTAAAACAAAACTACAAGATCGCTGTTTGCATCTGTCTGTATGCTCTTCTGTATCTATATATGTGTGTTGTAGATGCATGGTATTCTTTACCTCTGGATGGTATTGCTAAGATTAATTTGTAAAGAGCTCTATTTAATCGGCTTAAAAACAAACATGTACTTATAAAAGTTAAAGAAATATTACAAAAACTGACCCCAAATGTCCTACAGGTTCACATCATCTATGATTAAATTTTAGTAAATGAAAGCTAGGCTAAGGTTGTTGTTTTCATTAAAACAAGCATGTCTTTGAATTTATCAATGCTGAAAGTAATACAGGCATATAACTTTCATTCTGTCTGTCTTTACTGGTCATATAAGTTCATGTTATCTTTGTTACACAATTTGTCAGCAAGAAAAATAACTTAAGATGATGGTTAACTGTTTTACTATCACACAAAGCTTTGTGAGTAATCTAAACACAATAGTTGGGAACAAATGATTTAGATGGATGAAAATGGGATAAGAGTTTTTGGATGAAATAATTATGTTTTAAGGTATATATGCTTGAAAAATAACTTCCCGAAACCTTTTGGTAACTTGAAACTTTAGAGGTTTGCTAAGTTAAATTAAATGATGGATGATCATTAAATAGCTAGCTCATTTCCAAATAAGATGAAATACTGAAACACTACAAATATTGGTTCATCCACTTTTGCTTTCCTTTACATAGGAACTGAAGACATTTGGGTCTCCTGGTAAACATATTTTGTGCCATATTGGAAAATTACTATGAGGAAAATATACTTTTACTATTGGCCTGCTCCTGATGGGAGAAAGTTTTTGTTTCTGTTTTTTTTTGGGTTTTTTGTTTAACCTATTAAGTAAACTGCTTAGAACACAAAGGTTTGTGTTTTAGCCAAATAATTTCCTGTACTTCATGTGGTCTTAATCAGGTCTTTGATTCCTAAAGAAGACTGAACCTTCTCAATATTGAAAGAGCTGAGTTTTACCTACAACTATGTAACCTTTTGGTATTTGCCTTTGGAATCTTTGTTACTTTGGTCAAATAGATAATTAAGTATAATTTCATAATGATTTGTGGTCTTGTTTGGTCAAATGCCTAAAACGTTTTCATATTTTTGACAAACTTACCCAAAATATTGGGTTCTAACTGAAGTCTTCTTGACTTTGAACTAAATTTGAGTTCTTCCAGAGGACTCCTGGAGAATTTCAAAGCATTTATCTCTCATTTGGTAAAATGTTAAATGAATCAGGTTTATTTGACATATTAAACTAAATGAGAAGCCTGCCAGATAAGAAGGAAAACTAAACTTTTTTATTTGCATAGGGACATGTTAATATAAGTGTTCCAAATTGTGTGAAATTCCTGAAATTCTAAGATGTCCTGATATAATGTTTTCCATCATAATTTTAAAATGTATGTCACAGAAATAAGCAGATCCCCTTGTCAATCCAGTTATAATGAACTCTCATCAAATCTTTAATAATGGGCATTTTCAAGTCTTTTTGTCATTTATAGACAGTTATTACTTTACCCAGATACTTTTGCAAATGTGCTTCATCTTCAGAGGAACTCATGGAAAGGACTCTGACAGGTACACTGGAATACAGGTCTTTGATAACTTTAAGATCATAGCATTGAACTGGGTAAGAATTTATAAAACTCTAATGGAAAACCAAGTGCTTTGGGGTTTTGTTTCCCAGATGTAAAGGACCACCCTTTTCTATGCTTCTTTAAGCTGTCTATAACTTAAAGCAATTTGCTGAAGTGTATCTTTGCAACCAAGGTTGCAGCATTTATATTTTTCTCCCTACCTGATCCCTCAAGGGTTCTGAAACTCTTATTTAAAATTCTTATTTTTCATAAAAATGTATGTGTTTGCATAGGTTCAATAGGAGTCTGCTCTCCTTGTAACAGGACACCGAATGCACTGGCCTCCTGCTTCTTTTGCTCCACAGCTGATAAAGGGATACATACTTCTCTATTGTAAAGACCTAATTGTTTCTGTTAAAAAATAACCATGCCCTGGTAGGATACTCTTTTTGCAACACACTCCTGGGGGACAAAGACCCCACACATTACACCATACAACCTGGAAATTTTGTGTACTGGAAAAGACCCCTTCAAAAGGACTCTCTCCAGCCTTGCTGGATGAGTTCCTATCAGGTACTCTTAACTAACCGCTGTGCCACCAAACTCCGGGGAGTAGACCCCTGGATCCACGTGTCACACCTAAAGAAGACACTAAACTCCAGATGAACCTGCTCACCGTCCAGCAACCTGAAGATAAAGCTCACTAGGATCTGAAGCAGATGACATCTGAGGCTGACAGCTTTTCCAAGATATCTGGACCAGGCCTGTATACCTTATTTTCAATATTGTCTCTTACCTTGTTTTCCTCCTCCCTTCAGTTGAAGAACAAAGCCCCCATCCATATTTCCCAATCCTTTGCAAAAGAGGGAAACCTCCCTGATTGCTGGATTTGCCATCAGAAACCTCAGTCAGTCCAAGATAGGAATGGTCCTTAGGTTCACTCTATAAATAATTTTACTGGGGTTCCAAATGCTGTTGTCTGTCCAGATTGTTCCATGGGCCCATTTTATAGAATCAGAGGGCTAAGCTCACTTAAAATTATTTCTTGCTTCAATTTGACCCAATCTTGTTATGGGAAAATAAGATCTTTTGAATGTTTGTATGAAACCTCCTGTGGAGTTGGCAATACAAGTTGGATCATTTATAAATTTGCTGACATATCTGTTTATCTAGGTAACCTCTTGGTGTGTAAAAACATAATGTCTGAGCTTTGGTTAAATAATGCTAACACCTTTATGGCAGTGAATTAATCCATAGATATTATGACTTATGTGGGGGCCTTATGTACACACCATGGTTACACCTTCACGTGTGGAAGTTTTGGCAGTGGCTTTTATGCTTGAGCAACTCATCAGTTTGATACCTGGAGAATACAAGGACAGCATGCCCTTGCTGTATTCACTGTCCTATTCTCCCTACATAACCGAACAGAAGCCTTTCATTGGCTCATCCCATTAAGCCTCTATAGCTTCCATAAGTGAGAACTTACAGGTAGTGTATGTGAGTCTGGCTTTGCCTCTGTAAGTAGAGCTTTCTTTCCATGGATCAGAGTGAGCGCCAATGAACAGGAATCCCTCTCTGATATTAGGATAGTTAGCTGACTCTGTGGCTAACACATTTTCAGCTCAGCAATACTCACTTAACTCATTGGCCACGGTGGTTTTGGATAACCACGTACCCCATGATTACTTACTGACTGAGCAAGTAGGTGTCTGTGCAATAGCAAACACCTCTTGCTGCAGGTGCATAAATGCCTCCAGGGAATTAGAGATCCAATTATATAAAATTAAAGAGCAAGCACATTGGTTACAGCAAATTTCACTTGACAACCCACTATCTTTTGATTTATTCAGCTGGCTACCATCTAGTATGGGCTCCTGGTTTAGAATCATCTTGCAAACTGAGCTTATTATGTTGTTTTAAATTCTGCACTGTATACTGTGGTTAAGTTCTGTACCTATTGCTTGTCTTTTTTTTTTTTTTTTT